>NC_085869.1:49403196-49498196 GCF_034702125.1 Engraulis encrasicolus
TAATATTAAGGTTAAAAATAAATCCAGATACAAGCCATTATTTCCTCATTTCATATGGCTTGTGGTACTAAGAAAATGTGTGATATATGTGATTGCTGAATGTTGCACATGTTTTACACGATGAAAGCAAGCAACAGTATGCGGTATTTCAGCTTTGTCTTTAACACCCAGAGCAGTGAGCAGCTTACATGGAAGGCCATTTGGGGATATAGGGGTTTTATCTAAATTGCCAAATATTCGCCTATCATGCTTGTAATAATGTGCCATTCACATGTTTTACATTTACAATATGTACATAGCATGACATTGAATGAATGGATGGTTCATGGACGTTCAACGAATGGTTACGTTCATGGATGAATGGATACGTCTATAGCTCAGCTCCATCTAACATTAAGAGACAGTAATGTTGAGGTTGCAAAAGTGGGTAGTTTTACTGCTTTAGGCATGATCTGCTTATCCAGGGTCTGTGAATAACTGCTATCTCAAGTTTGCATGAATAAATCCATATGCTAAGTTTAGTCTTTGTTCTTTCTCGTGTCTTTGTAATAACTAAAAACCTCACCAAGGGAGTGTAAGTAGTAATTATACATTATAACACTTTCTCACAGTATTCATATTCATAAAATCAGTAAAATTCCTTTAATTCATTGAAATGGTTGTTGTAATACTCAGTGCAATTATGAATGATGCATGAAAATATGTATTAATAGTTTGTACTTTCAGTGCATAAGCCTTCATGAGTGTCTATATAGTGTCTTGTAACTGCAGCCTTCTTAGAAAGCTTCATATAAAGTGTAATTGTTTTGGGAGATATATAATACGACTCTGGGCGGCTGGATGGGGAGTGAAACTTCACACAGTAGCAGAACTAGAGTTTCGTCTCACCCGTTGGGTGTCGTCCCAATGCGGTCGCAGATGTCCATAATGAGACCCCAGTCTTCGACGGTGTTGGTTTCGTTCGTCGCCTTCTCTGCAAATGCAAATGCACATCGCATGAACAAAAGCGGTCTCTGCCCGCCTGGCAGGCACCGTGAACATGCTCCCTCATGGGAAAGGTGCTAAGTTTCCTAGACATTTCTCATTCAAATGACATACAAAGCAGCAAATAGATTTCACACAGACCTAGGCTTCATTTGGGATTCAGAGCCACTAATAGAATTACAACCTGCCTGCTGTTTCTATTATCACTACAGTTATTAAGCAACATTATTATGGAAACTATGATGCCAATCTACTCAGTCATCATCACTTACAGGTTGAAGAGCAATCCGCTGGGCACGGACTTGTGAAAAGTGAGCCAATAACATTGTTGCTGACAAAAATCTGCTTACTGGTCATGCTGAAATATGATATTATTAGGCATTCTGAAGCAACTGGTAACACTGACATTTTTTTAATTATTTTTTTTACAGCAGCTTGAATTGAGGCAAGCAACCAACAGTGTCTGAAGGAATGCCCCACTATTGGATGTTATATGATGGGTACCAAAATTATTCCAAATTAAACTGATCTAAATGTCTAGATAAAACAGCGTACTCAAGACACTGGTTTGAGTTAACTTTCTTCCATTCTCACCATTAGACAACACTTCTAAAATGACTTACGGTAGCTGGCCTTTACATGTTGGTACCTCTCTGTTTATATTTTTGTTGACAACATTTGTTTATTAAGTGCGATATACAAATAATCTAGTCATGCCTTGCCCTACGGCCAGTCCACAAAAGAGATGTAAATCAAGAAACCCTACTAACAGGTCTGACACAGGCCTGCATGATTTGCACATTGCCATTTCCGATGTTTTGCATTCAGCACACGGCACCAAAAGGGCCTTGTTTACACATTATGGAATGCAATATTACTTACGAATCCCTTCAGAAAGTGTGTTTTTCAATGTGCTTTCAATCCAACAGGTGGCAATGACAGTGTTATTAAGACATCATTAAGGCAGGCACATGACATTGTTGGCTATTAGGCTGGTCAAATACTTCACCAGAACATAAAACAAGTGGATTGAAGAATTTGAGATCCATCGGGACAATAAGACTAGCGTTTACTTGTTTGTAAGAGGAAGAATGCTACCGTTTCACACCACTAGGTCACTTGACGTTAACCTTGACTTCAGTCCAACCACATGAAAGTGAGTCAAACGTTGCGAAAAGTGTAACATGATGACTGCCTTGATGTTGGTTAGGTTTTTAACAAACTAGCCATTTAGCTATATCATATCTAGCCAATGTAGGCTAACACTGTGTGTCTATGACCCAAATCTGCCAGTCGTTCACAACAATGCCAGAAAATAGAAACTGCGTAAGACAGGGTTGATTTATAAAGACCAAGGGAATGCTGTCATACTACCAAAGTCACCAAATCGGTTGCTTCAGCTACTAGGACATCACCGAAAATGTAAATAGGCAGCCATCACAACAAGGTAGTCAACTAACTGGCTACACTGACACAAGACAGAACAGCTAAAAGCCAACATGTTAACAGGAAACGCACACCCTCTCATGCGACTTCTATTAACATGATACACGTTGTTGTTGACAGATACATGTATGTTCAATTAAATCATCTTGGCTGGTTGTTAGGCTCAACGTAAACACATCTGTAGCCAACGAAGGGAGCTATGCTAGCTGAGATAGTCGTTAGCTATTAGCTTAGTTTTTGTGAATACGTCAACAATAAATAACAATAATTTTGATTATCTTACCCACATCCTGGTCGAATGGATTTTGCGCAAATAAAGGCATTATCGTTTTTCGGTTAAGGGACACTACTACTTGGCAAAGTTAACTAATGTGCGGATTGAGAAATATCCCTTCCTCATCCATTAAACTCCACTTTCACCAGTTGCTCTTCCGTAGCAGGTATTTAGGTGCCCTATGGAATGCCTGAAGATTAAAATAGTCACATCGAAGGGAAATATTTCACACGATAAAGGAAGCAAAATCACGAGATAAAATATCAAGAATCAAAATAAATCTTATGCATATGCTGTTTGTGTAATGTTGCAGTACTAATATTATAAATCCGGCAATGACAGGCCTGCTACATTCTTTGGCCCAACCAGGCCCAATTACGGACAACATCGCCATCACGCGGACAAAAGAACTAACACCTAGCTGCAACCTGACTTATGTCTGTGCAACTGTATAGCCTATGTTACCTATTTGGACAAATCTGTAGCATAATATTGTCACGCAAGGAGATTCTAAACCAAATTTGAGTGACAAAGCAGCCCCCCCCCCCACACACACACACACACACCACTGAACAAAGCAAATTACAACTTTATTGGTTTTATATTTGAAGCATAATTTAATACACGATTTTAAACATCTTCAACATGACATTATTGTAATATCGTGTTCCCAATGTTTATGCTATGACCTGCCCATTGATGGTGATGACACTTGCTTTACTTGGCTGTGTGTGCTGTCATCGAGTTTGTACTGTTCACCCATTTACAGCAGGGGGCGCAACCCACCAAGCATACGGCAAATAAAGCCCTGTGAGGCCATTCGCCTTTTATTTCCTCCTGACACGGTTGAGGGTACGGTCGGGTACCGAACGGACGGTTAGTCATGTCAGCACCTGCCATGGGGACCACCAGGACGGCTCAGAGTGATGCAAGCCAAAAGAAAAAGAAAGGACCGGGTGCCCTGGCCACCGCTTATTTGGTCATATACAACGTGGTAATGACAGCAGGGTATGTAGCATTTCATGCACTTCCTGCTCTTTATGTCAGACAGTAGCGAGTGTGTGCTACGAGAATGAATGGATTTTCAGACACCATGCGCCTGGCTCGAGACATAATCCCTGTCACGGCCGAATCATCTTGTTAGTAATCTCTGTCCAGACGATACCTCGAAAGAAATGCAATCGCTGAAAGCGACTGGTTCATTGTTTTTGGGGAAATGTGGTGCAGTTCACCAACCAACTGTACAATTGGAGTGACTTCCCAGGGATGAGTGCAGGCGTAATTGAACCCCATTGTTTGGCTAGCCTATATTTCACAATCCAAAACTAGCACAAGTGTGTTTTATCGTAGCTACTTCTTCTGAATATCGACAACTCACTAACATTAACTTAGAAGTTATGTTCTCAACAGCACTTCTCAGTGATTCTAACAACGACGGGTTGTCGTGTTTGCACCATAAGCGACCACCAGAATCATTCATCCGAGATCAGATTCAGTTTAGCCTATTTGAATTGTACCGTAGGCTTCTCCTTTCGCATGCAAAACGACCAGATACTTTAGCTTGCATTCTGTGCACAGGCAAGAAACTATTTGTCACAGAACAGGCTACACCACACCTTTGCGCAACAAATGCAAGGAATTTCTTGATCCTGATAGGGGAATGTGTGTCAGACGTCGATGTGCTTCTATCTCTCTGAAAACAACAGACTACTGTCATGATTGCCAGCTTTGTGTCGCCTCCTTGTTGTGTGTGTGTGTGTTGCATGAAGTTGGTGAATTGGAGTGAAAGTAATTACTGTGTGTCTGTACTGTATGCAGGTGGCTGGTCATCGCCGTGGGTCTGGTGAGGGCGTATCTGGCCAGAGGGAGTTACCATGGCCTCTACTACTCCATAGAGAAACCCCTCAAGTTCTTTCAGACCGGTGCTCTTCTGGAGGTGAGCCAGTGTGAAATGATATATGACGTCCCCTGAACAAGTGGTTACTCAGTGAGAAACAGTAATTGGTCAAAACTAATCTAAGAGTGACATTTTAAATGTAAGTTACGACCAATCACTCTTGGTTGTTCTGACATGGCGACTAACCAGTTGTTGGAGAAACCAGCTATTTTTTAACACCGGTACAGTCATTTATTTATTGGATTTAATTACTGTATTGAAGTCACTTAATGTCTTAACAAGCAAAGATGTGAATCTCTGTTTTTTTAAGCCGCAACCCAGTGTGAACAACCTTCATTACAATTTCAATCTGCTTTTGTATCCAACTACTCTTGTTTATTTACCTGTGTTTTGTTATGAGCTAAAGCAACCAGGAATGTGTTGTTGACTGACAATACAGCCTTAGTGCTGCCTTATGAACCGGGCCTGCTGGTGTAGTAATGAGGTGTAGGGGTGTGGTGCGAGGAGTGCTGAGGAGAAGGAGTAGAAGACACACAGACTGCCACTATCATCCACCCACTCCCTCGTCCCTGAGGAATGTGCCGTTTCAGCCGGCCCACTGCGCCTGTATGGCCCACTGTTCGCGAGGGGTGGGCACTGCGGTTTTTAAATAGACATGGAAGCCGTCAGTTGCCCGCCTCGGTCAGTTAACATGTGACCGGGGAGCACGCGGAGTTCATCGCAGGCGGGCAGGCAGGCATGATAATGATGCTCTCAAGCCTCTCTCTGTAGGTTACTGTGCTGGGGGTCTGCTGCTGCTGTTCCTTTAATGGTAGCAGTGGGACATGAGATGGCTACAACTGGGCAAGCTGTAAATATATTGTATACAGTAGGCTGTACAATTACAACTCTTACCCTCTTTTTCATCCCCTCCGAATAAATGGCTACAATTGGACAAGGTGTAAAAACATTGTTTACAGTAGGGTGTAAGGGACAACTACACTTCTTACTTGCCCTGCCGTGGCCTAACGGTAGGGCATTGGGTTTTTACACCGGCAACCCGGGTTCGATTCCGGCCTCATCTCTCTCCCCATACTCACTTCCTGTCATAATCTCCACTTTCCTTCTTTCCCATCAATAATAGGCTTTGCAATTATACTTCTTACTTGCGTTTTCATCCCCTCAAAATAAATGGCTACAAGAAGATGTATAACATTGGGAGGATATGTTAATCTATTATTATAACAGGCCCTGGAAGTAAATGTCTTCAACCGTAAAAGGTGAAAAGAATTGGGAGGGAATATTGCTACATAGCTACTCTTCTTCCATCCCCTGAAAGTAAATGGATGCAACAGGACAAGGTGTAAAGTATAGCAGGGCTTGACATTGACTTTTTCGCTTGCTGTCCATTGTGGCTAGTGGTTTTCCCAAGTCATTAGCCGTTCAGCTATTGTACTAGCCACAAATTTGATATTGTTTCTTTTTTTTATCATGGCGCTTTCTAACTTCAGAAGATGAGGTGCTAAAGCAAGAAGATGAATGCACAGCTTTCTACATGGAAATAAATCATACAAATAGAAACTGAGTAATTGAGCTTTTTCTCAAACTCCTACAAACAATTGATACAAAATTAATACCCAAGGGGCAAAGTACAGCATATTGCAGGCTATTCTGCTACTGATATGCCATATCATAGAATAAGCTACCTGCCAAAGTGGCTGGTGACACTGAAATCGCTACCAGCCACAGCCAGGTTTTACCAGCATTTGGCCGGTTGGCAGGTGCCAGTGCCAAGCCCTGAAGTATAGTCAGAACACATTACACAACTAC
The DNA here is from genome assembly GCF_034702125.1 of Engraulis encrasicolus. Taxonomy (NCBI): domain Eukaryota; kingdom Metazoa; phylum Chordata; class Actinopteri; order Clupeiformes; family Engraulidae; genus Engraulis; species Engraulis encrasicolus. Next base: position 49,409,607 of record NC_085869.1, read on the forward strand.
TACTACTCCCCTACTTGTTCTTTCAGGCTCTTAGTGTAAACGGTTACAACCGGTCAATATGTGGAATACGAGAAGCACATGATTCTTTCAAGACATGGAATGGAAAAGTGAAGTTGAAAATGTGTCCTTGAGCTCTAACTCTGTTGCGTTTTTTTTTCTCCTCCATCCACAGATATTACACTGTGCCGTGGGTAAGTTCTATCTCCTTTTTTTATTCTGAACTTTATGCTAGAAAATGTGGAGAGCGCCTATCAAATGCATTTGACCTGTTTTCACCCCTCACCCTGGGCAGAGGTTTCTGAAACACTACTAGGCTACCCCATGTACTGTACGCCAACAGCCGTCAGATCCAGCAGCCAGCGTAATGTGTAATCGTGCTAATATGATAATGGGGCAGCTGCATTACTGCTGCAGTGGCCGCGCCAGCCAGCCAGCCAGGGAGGGAGGCTCGGGTCGCAGTCCAACTCCAACAGCTCTGTATTTGAGATCAGAGACGTGGTCATGACCTTTGTCTTAGTGCAGCTGTGGCCACTCTGTACAAGTGTCTGGAGTTTGATGCCCTCTGGTGGTGGGCCTTTGTAATGGCGTTGGTTAGTAATCCATCACATCTCAGGGCTGCTCTAGTAATTTCAAGATTCTTTTTATTCGTACCGAGGGAAATTTGTTTAGGACATGCATATAGCTGCGGCATAATGTACAACAAATGACGCCACACACACAAACAAAAAAGTAACTCTTCTCTGCTCTTCTCTACCTGCACTGCTCTGCATTTGTGGGTGGCCTCATTAGTGCGTTTCATCAGATGAGGGAAAACTGCTAAATGCAGCCAAAGCTCAGCAAAAGTGGTTATATTTTGTTCTGATGTAGGGGCAGTAATTGGGTGTCCGCTCTAAAGATTAAAAATCCATTGTTCTGCAAATTCATTCAAACTTGAAATGGAAGGTCAAAGCATGACCTTGTTACTATGAAAATTAAAGCTAGCAATGTACGTTTATGAGTGATTCTACGATTTCTCTACGCTTTTGGCAAAATCAAAATGTCAATTATCAGTATTTTTTTTCAACTAAATGACCTAGATGTTTACATAGTGTATATATTTAAGTTTCCAAACAAACAAATTGCCAAGCTTAATCTTAAATCATTTGATAAATACTCTAATGAAAGCGAACATTTGCTTAATTATTTTGTCAACAGTGTTATGGACAAATACTATGTCATTTCAAACATATATAAAAATACTACAGAGTTGAAACAATATATGTTTGAAAGTGCTTATGTCCCTTAGCAGTAATGTTGTCATTAATCTGTGCAACTGATATAGAAAATGTGATTGTTGAGCTTCATAAGTAGGATTTTATGAGTCAGTGTGATACAGACTGACACATTTTTCATCATAAATCCCTGTAACGTCTGATTTGAATATAGTCACCCTCCTTACACAAGACTTTCTTCTCCAGAGATAATCCCTAGTGTATGTTCATAGGATTTTTCCAACACATAAGGGATCAATAGCACAAAAACACTTTCAAAACAGTCAACGGTGTAACTCAACTGTGTTACGGTCAACAGTGCAGGGGAACAAGTCGGCACTTTTTTAGGAGAAAAAAACAGAGCAGACAAACCCATCTCCCTAGAACACAAATTATTTTGTTTGTTTGTCTGTCAATATGGATATAAATTGGCAAAAACATACTCCTCCTCAACTGTCATCAGTGTTGCCAGATTGGGCTGGTTCCCGCCCAATTGGGCTGCTTAGGATGGCCGTGTGCGGGTAAAAATGGCATCTATCAGAAAAACATTCCCACTGCCATATATAAATCAATAGAATTGGGCGGGTTTTTAGGGCGGATTTTGATTATTTTTTGGGCTGGAAACCATCAGCCTCATCTGGCAACCCTGACTGTCATACTTAATTGTAACACCATTGACGGTAACACCGTTGACATTTCAGCCATTTTTATGGTGTTGTGCTAACTGAGGACCTCAGAAGTTCCACCACAACACCTTAATCAATTCATGTATCTGTATGCTTTATCTGTGTTTTTCTACATGTGATTTCTAATTCAGATTCTTATGAATATGTTGATAACACTGTTGACAGGCAATTTTCCCGCTATGAGAACATGAAAAAGAATGGATTAAATTATGGAAGGATGGAGCTCAAAATTTACCAAAAAGTCTTCCCGTATCCTGCCAAAGAGGTTATGACATCACGTGATGTTATTCGTATGGCCTAAGACCAAACCATTACTGATTTATGGAGGAGGTTTCAGACCGTGACACGGTTAACACAGTTTTCGTGGACACACACAAAATGGCAAATTTCATGTATAATGGAAAGGACAGTGGTCTTTCTGACAGTTTTGTCATATTGTGATGATTACTGTGAATCAACATTTGCAATCGTCTTGGGCAAAACAAGTTTCTTTACATGCTAATATCAAGACTGAATCTGACATTTGGGAAACAGGACGGCATGATAACGCCCAAAACCAGAATTAAATATTCATTCTTGCTGAGGGAAATAATGCTATGTCTACACTTTCTGTATTATATGAGAGATAAATGTTTTCTAATGTCCAAAACATCATTGGATGCAGTTAATAGTTAATGGAATTGCCAAATAAAATCCACGGACTTAAAAGTGTAGGCGAATTAGAGAATCACTCATATCTTTGTCTGATTACTGATGATTACATGCATGGTAATCCACATTCAAAATCCTACCTTGTTTGATGAATAAAGTTGAGTTTGTTTGCAGAGCGACTGCAAAACCAGGGACGCCTAGTTGAGTGATATTCAAAAAGTGTGACATTGGTGACAGGTAACGTGTGAGAAGGACTAACTGACTGAAGGACTATCCGCATCGCAACTTCACAGGGCTGCCATTCGGACATGCAATATGCATTCAGGCAGTCCATTAGACGCCCTGTAGTCAGGCCCCCTGAGCACCACATGTCTAGCAATGACAGGCTGCAGAGTACGTATGTACTGTACGCATGTGAGGATGACCTTTTAGAGGGTACACAAAGACTTTCTTGTCTGCACAGTTGTCTACTTCAAAATGTCTAGACTTTAGTGATAGGATGCCTAGTATTGGCTAGCAGCCTGTAGCATGAATGAATGAGTTTTTCCCTTGACTCGCCATTGTTGTTTTTTCGATCTGGGCTCCCTCAGAGGGGCATGACTTTGGCTTTTTGTTCGTAATAGCTTTTATAATTTAAGGCTTTAGTGGTATTTCCTGTGTTCTACCCTTAATTCACTTAAGTCAGGCTAATCTGCAGGCAGTTAACCTGCATTTTAGGACCCAAGAAGTCGGCATGAGGCCATCCTCAATGTCCATACTCCGGTTGTTTCCTCCGGGTTCATGAGTCAGCCCTGCCTCCTGTGGAGGAAACGATACGGTTTCCCCATGGTCAAGCAGCTCAAAAGTGTGTTTCTCAGAGAGAGAGAGAGAGAGAGAGAGAGAGAGAGAGAGAGAGAGAGAGAGAGAGAGAGAGAGAAAGAAAGAAAGAGAGAGAGAGAGAGAGAGAGAGAGAGAGAGAGAGAGAGAGAGAGAGAGAGAGAGAGAGAGAGAGAGAGAGAGAGAGAGAGAGAGAGAGAGAGAGAGAGAGAGAGAGAGAGAGAGAGAGAGAGAGAGAGAGAGAGAGAGAGATCGATCGATCGATCGATCGATCGATCGATCGATCGATCTGCTCAGTGTGTGTTGTCTCTGGTCTGTCCCACAGGTATCGTCCCCTCCTCGGTGGTCCTGACTGGGTTCCAGGTGATGTCTCGGGTGTTCCTCACCTGGGCCGTGACGCACAGCGTCAGAGAGGTGAGAGCAGCAGGCAGCTTTAAGGGGGCAGCACTGAGCACTCCCATGCACCTGTGAAATACCATTTACTACACAGTGTTTTTTTGTTTTTTTACACAGAATCGTTTGATTTGTTATAATGTATGTATAATGTCAATTGTAACTTTATCAATTAATCTCATCATTTGTGTCTGTAGACAGAGCACAGAGCGCCTGCCCCCCTTTTTTACAATGTGGAAGAATTGTAGCATATAATTGGAAATACAGTAGACATTGTTTCTTTATCCAAAAGGTCAGCATCTCCCAGGAATGTAGAGAACAGTTCATGTATTTATCCTTGAAGGAAATTGAGGGATGGAGAACTAATTGGGCCGTCACGGTCTGAAACCTCCCAATAACATGCCCTTTTGTCCCAGGAAGAGACCACCTTAAAGACTTGTTCTCATGACCTTCCTTGTGACCTCCTAACTACATCTCACTGTACCTCTATAGTGACGGTAAAGAGTTTCTACTCGAGTCGTGCTCTTGACAAAACCCATTTTGGGTTCTTCTGTTTGGTTAGACAATCAGTGCAGTGCAAAAATAAACCAACAGACACCGACGACTAACACACCTACGCCTACTGTAACAGAGGTCTGTTTGCTTATCCAGAGACACTCAGCTGTGCTGAACAGTGGGTAGAACCTCGAGTAAGTGTTTTCTTTCCTACGGGGAACCGACAAAAATGCTTGAGGATGAACTGGATGACCATATAATAATAACAATGGATTGCGTGTGTGATCTACTGTAGATGTGCTCGTTCTTGCTTTGTCCATTCCGAGACTGCATCGTCAGCGTGACCTTGCTTTAGATGGACCTGTAACCTGTTTGTGTGTGGTAGAGACAGGACTAGCGTTGCGATGCTATTGGCTACAACATTGTTATAACTAAAACGTCAGTTGATGTATGGTCTTTGTTCCTTTCTTCTGAGTGGTATTTATTTAACATGTCTTTCTGATTTTGGTGTGTGCACGGCTTTTGAACTAACAGTCTTCTTGGGGGGGAAAGAAGCATGCGAGAATGTCCTTATTTTGTTGTTAATGTGTGTTCGCCTCTGGCCGCTGTGTGGATTGTCTCTGACTGCGCTTTCTGATTGGTGCAACAGGTTCAGAGTGAAGACAGTGTCCTGCTGTTTGTGACCGCCTGGACCGTCACAGAGATCATCCGCTATTCTTTCTACACCTTCAGCCTACTCAATCATCTGCCCTACCTCATCAAGTGGGCAAGGTAAGGGCTAACATTTACATGTCAAGTGCGGCCACCAAGTGTGTTATGCAATTGGATTACTATAGATCGGGGAAACCGCCTACCTGCAGACGAGTCTTTTTTGCACCCGTGTTGTTCTCCTAACAGCCAAACATGGATTGGCTCTCTGGTTCAAAGTAGAATCAGGTCAATGTGAGAGAATCGTTCAAAAATGTACTGTTGAGATGGAATAAATACACAACAGGGTTTTTCTGAAGGTGGATTTTCCCCTCCTTTGCCTCCATACTTAACAGACTAACAGATGGGAATTCCTCTTGTTGAATCATTGAGTCTTGTTCAGATCATGCCTGTTTTTGAGAAGCATTCTCAACTTGCTTCGTCATGGCAACCAGATGAGAATAAAAAAAATGCTGCTGTGCCTCACAACACAGCTGCGCATTCATTCAATCGCAAACAGTTACAGAAGTAAGATATTGTGTGAGTGGTTGAGATGAAAACCGTTATTGGTGTGTGGCACCAAGGAACAGTCACTTCAACGCCGTTCATATCTCAGCTCGTGTTGTTGGAGGCTTTCATTACCATAGCAACCGGACACTTAAGAAGCTAATTTCACCTGTTTCTGCCCAACTCGGCAGTGTTGCTAGGTAGGAAATGGCACACTCCATCTCGGGTTCCTGGCAAACACAGCAGCTGCTTCTCAAAGGGCCTCACTTGCTCACTCGACTCATTTTAAAAGTGTTAGATACGATATGAAAATCGGAGAATGACTGTCTGTGTGAAGATTTGTTTTTGACTACAGAGCCATAGGGTTATGTGTATTTCTTTGTTGGAGGAAGATTGATTAGGGCAATATTAATACCTGCAGGATGCAATATTCTCAGTTTCACTAATGCATTTCCAGTTTCACTGGTTTTGTTTAAACTTAATATGAAGAGGTACCATGCGTTATTGTGCCGATCAGAGAGAGAATCCATTTTTATTATGGTTTGAATCAATTGCGACAATGCTGTAGTCACCCCCTTGACTACACGGAACCAACAATTCATGCTTTAGATCAAATTGAGATCATCACAACAGGTCATTGTTCCAATCCTTGTCCCAGAAACTCATTCGGCTTGAATGCTTGTTTGAAACATATACAGTATACAGCAGCAACTTTGTTTCAACATGTGTATGAGAAACTTTTCAGTGTGAAAACATTTTAATATGTGCAACAGAAAAAAACATAAAAATACGCGTGTGCATAAATATAGGCAACCCAAAGAAAGGCTCACCTTTGCTGATCTAATGAACTGTGGGTACTTAAAGTCGTCAAGTCCCAACAGTCTGGTACTACTTAATTGTTGCCAATTATTCTATCCAGAACACCAGTCAGGTTACTTGTCCTATTCTGTCTTTTGGAGTGTCAATATCTGAAAAACTTTTCACTGCCTTGAAAGTAAGATCATAGTTCTACTATGTCCAAGTAGTACCTTTCTGCTTATTCAATGTTTCTCATCAGCCAGAAATAGAAAGCCGTGGGAATTGAAAGCATGGAAAGCCATGGGATGGAAGAAAGAATTTGTGAAAGAAAAATGTGGTTAGAAGATGAAAAAATGTTTAAAAAAAAGACATGGGTAAAGGATGGTGAGAATGGTAATAGGCATGTTATATCACACCTCCATAGAACTACAAGAACATAGCATAACCCTTACAGTGCAGCCTTGTACATGGTTCCTTCAGCGTATACTTTTCACAAGGCAAAAGCACATGGAATGGGTGATTGTATAAAAAGGTTCCCCTGCATATTCAGCAGAAATGTATTCTATGAGTTGGGAAATCATACTGTGGTCAGAAGAGCCAGAGCTAGAGTTATTAGACCTTTACAATGGAAGGTGTGCGAGGCCAAAGAACACATTTGAAGTGGTCATATTTATGCACATGCCTATTCTCTTTTAAATCCACACAAAATTGTTTCTGTTGCACATATTAAAATAATTTCACAACTGGAATGTTTCACTTTCACTTTCCCTATTATTTAACATATTGTACATTGAAATGAAGTTGCTGCTTCACAAGCTCAACAAGACACACTGATGTAATGATTTTCCAAACAGGTGCCCAAACTTTCTCATATCACTCAATATACCTGTATACAGTACATGTCAATGGTTTGGAGTCAATAACACTTCATTGTGCGTTACAAACAGTGTATACTGTAAGAACGAAGTGAGGTTAACGCCAGGCCTTTCTTCTCCATTTCCCCCAGATACACCTTCTTCATCGTGCTTTACCCAATGGGTGTGACAGGAGAGCTTCTGACCATCTATGCGGCACTGCCTTACGTCCAGAAGACCGGCCTCTACTCGGTCACCCTGCCCAACAAGTACAACTTCTCCTTTGACTACCACAGCTTCCTCATCATCACCATGGTCTCATACATCCCCCGTAAGTCATCTGTGCAATATTACTTTCTACCACGTAAGAAATGGATCTTTGTAGCGAAACATTCAACATATTCTGTCAATTTACAGGCTTACCATGACTTGTGTTAAATTCATTTACCATTCATCAGCTTCTGATGCTTTTCAAATACACTTATCTTTCCTTACTGTGGCCATCTTGTGGTTGGGTGTAAAACTCAAACTGGAAAACTCCCTAACCTACAAGTACTACAAGGAGCTAATAATAAAGTATAAAAATGTTGGTGCAGAGGTGCCATAGTGTGTACCATAAACACACACTGAGGCATGAGTTGTGTGTTGTTCAGATGGCATTTATCTGAAATTTAGTTGCAATATTGTAAATTTGAAGATGCTTCCTCACCATGAGGGTTACAAAAGTTGACAAACAGGTCACCCCAGTCTGGTCTTCTCTTGTACATCCTCCGTAGGTGGCACCTGTGCACCAGATGGCGTTATCATTAGAAATTGAGGCGGGGAGATTGTAAAATGTGAAAATGTTTGCTCACCATGATGACTGTAAAAACGGAGAGAGTGTTGGGTCAGGGTGGTTAGGGTGAAAAAGCTTGTCTCTTCAAGCAGTTGGGTTGTTGTTGCAGTTTATGGCTCTATACACATAGATTTAATGTGCCATCTCTCTCTCGCTTTCTCTCTTTCTTTCTTTCTTTCTTTCTTTCTTTCTTTCTTTCTTTCTCTCTCTCTCTCTCTCTCTCTCTCTCTCTCTCTCTCTCTCTCTTTTTCTTTCTCTCTCTCTCTCTCTCTTTTCTTTCTTTCTCTCTCTGCTCTCTTCTTCTTTTCTTTCTTTCTTTCTTTCTTTCTTTCTTTCTTTCTTTCTTTCTTTCTCTCTCTCTCTCTCTCGCTCTCGCTCTCTCTCTCTCTCTCTCTCTCTCTCTCTCTCTCTCTCTCTCACCCTCTCTCTCTCTCTCTCTCTCCAGTCTTTCCCCAGCTGTATTTCCACATGTTGCGGCAGAGGAAGAAAGTACTTGGTCACGTGGAGGAGTACACCAAAGTGGAGTAGACAGACACCCCCCCCCCACCCCCACCCCTTCTCCGCAGAGCCCTACACAACAGTGACACCCCTAAAAGGACAAGACAAGAGGCAAAGATAACCTTTAAAAAAAACACACTCACACACACTACAGATGTAAGAGAAAATAGTCTGCTCATTGTATTACTATAACCCAACGTTTGCCCCCCTTTCCCGCCCCCCACCTGCACCCCCATGAAGAAGACAGTAACATAATGGTTAACAACAGCAACAAAATGGTACGTACGTTGTTGATGATTGGACTAGGTTAAACTTGAAAGAAATGCTTGCTGCCGTCATAACGAAGGTCTACTACAGTATGCAGGGGTGCATTTCTTGAATCCATAGTTGCTAACTACATTAGCTACTTTGTTGTTTGCAATGCAATTTCCCATTGGGAACTACCGACAGGCTAACAACTACGCTTTCGAGAAACGCACCCCTGGCTTGGCTTGATCATAGTGGTTAGAGGATTTAAGAGAGCCACTGAGAAGGGCGACTGTTTTGAAGGTCATGACCTTTATGGCAGCCGGTACACTGCTGAAACCCTGGGGAGAGGGTGAGAAGAAGAAAAGAAGACTTGCACATATCTCGCAAAAGATGAAGTTATTAGAGCACTGTTTTTCGATCCAGGATGCTTCTGAAAGATCCATGATCAAAACGTTGCTGCTCTCTTTGTAATTATAACTCGTTTTTTTGCAAACTGCATGCAAGTCTCTTTTTTTTCTTTTTCTTCCCTCATGTATGGTTTTTGAGAGAGAGAGAGAGAGAGAGTGAGTTGTGTAGCTGCTGAGGTTGCTCTCTTGGATGTGCGTGCACTACACTGCACCTGTGGAGAGGATTCTCCGCCCTGCCTGCCATCCTCCCATGCGATGCCCCCACGAACAAAAACACCTCAGCACCTCCTTTGTTGCTCTATTGTTGTTGTTTTTTTGTTATTCATTTGATTGATTGATTAATTAATTCTTAATTCCAATTCAGTCTAATCACTGTCAGCTTCCACAGCTTTTAGTCGTTGGATGCATCTGTAAGAAAATGACTCAGAAAATGTTATGTTTTTCTCCATATTTTTTGTTTTTGTTGCTGTTTTTTCCATCTTCTTCTTACGGTCTAAAGACAGAAATTCTGGAACATTCCTGTGCTTATGTCAAGATGCTAAATTACCTCCTAATTGTTGGTACACCTACACCAAGACATTATTTAAATGTTTTTCTTTTCTATTCTGACTGTTCTGAATCAAACGTACCCCTCTTTTTTAGCACTGACTTAGTTCAAGAAGTTGTATTGCCTTGACTGCTCTGACAAGACTCCTCTGAGACTTGATGGTGATTGTAAGGTTTATTTTTCTTCATTAACAGGCTTTGTTGACTAATTAGCTTTTGAGTGTGTTTGTTCCGTTTTGTTGGCAATAGCTTGTGTTTTGAAATCTTGGTAACAGTTGTGTAACTGTTTTGGGGATGTGTACTCATAATGCTTGTACAATGGTGTGGCGTCACAGGTGGATATTTGTGGGCTGTCTACATGTTAATGTATTAAACCAGATGGATTTGCAACAACGGTAGCACAAAATAGTTGGAGCAGGCGTAATAGTTGTACAGTGATTGCAAGTATTGTTTTTGTTTAGTTTAATTCTTTGTTCTTTTTCGGTTCTGCATCTGTATGTTATTGAACTGCTTTGACATGCGGCTTACAAAATGGATGCAGTGGTCCTGACGATGCCAGGGTTATGCGAACAGTAAACTAACTTTGACTGCTTTTCTCACAATATCTGTTCTTTTTGAAGGGCTTGTGCTTAATCCCCATGAAGCTCCAGGTGAAACCCCATGACTACCATTTGCACGGCGGACATAGGAATTAGCACGCTCACGCACACACATGCAGGTGTCCAAGATTTAAATTGGATTGAAAAAAAATGCATGCAGTCCTTTGTCTTTAGTGACCAAAAGAAATCCAATATGGACAGGGATGATTTATAATTTTCAGTGTGTGTGTGTGTGTGTGTGTGTATGTGTGAAGTGAACAGGCAGCAATCAAAAAAAGGGAGAACAGAGAGAGCTTAAAGAGGGAAGAAGAGTTGAACACCTTAGTGTCTTTTTTGCTCTTTATGTCAGCAGCCTGTAAGAGGACCTAGGAATCCTAGGACAGTCGAGGAGAGGAAGGGATGGAGGTTTGTTTATGGGTGCAACTCATTTCTCCAAACTTGCGTCCTTTCCTTCAGCCTCATGCCTTTTTGGGTAAAATCAGTTTTATATTGGACATTCGTTTAGCATTCAAAATATAAGGTTTATTTTTCAGATGTACCACATTTGTATTTTGTGCGTGTGTGTATACATATATACGTGTGTGAAAAGTTTTGATGCAAAATTATGTGTCATTTTATTTACTTTAATTACATTTTATTATGGGAAATGACAGGACGTCTAAACTATCACCTATGTGTGAATTCTTGCCATTCAAATATTCTGTGAACATACTTTTCAAACCTATATTAAATGCATTTTGCAATGCAATGCCCAATACAAAATTGTCGGTTTCCCAATAAGTTCCTAAATTGACATGCATCATTTTGCAACGTAGCAGCACTTCTTATATAAATGAATGCCCAGTATAAAACTGACTTTTCCCAGGTCAACAATGAGGCACAAGGTTGGAGGACAGAGGAAAGGATGTGAGTTTAGAGACCTGATTTTCACACCATGTTTCACTGAGAAGGACCTCCCCTCCTCAAGTAGCATCACTGCACTACAGCAACTGTTAGCCTCTATTTATACCCATCCATCACATTGTTTCCTGCCACTCGCAGCCACACATTTAAAGGGACTCAACTATTTTCATGCGTAGGTAATTTCCAGTTTTTTTCTGAGCCACAGAGATGAACCCAATATAGTGCTTATACTAGGGCAGTCCAAACCATGCAAGGGTTTAAGTTTAGTCTTGGGGGGGGGGTGGGGTGTTGAAGGATTTGCTTGTTGGCTAGAAGTTTTTTTTTTTATTTGTTGCCTGTAATCGGTATTTAAATACATTTAGATTTGCATCAGTCCACTATTGGGAGGGATTTTTTTGTATCTTATCTCTTCTATCTTCAGCCAAGTTAAGAATTGAGACCATACTTGCATAGGTTGACATGGGGGAGGGCAATTCTTTTTCTAATCTATCTGCCCATACAAGTCAAGAATCAGGAATGTGCTGGCTGGCACAGGCTAACACAGTCACAGTCATTGACCCACACAAAAAAAACGTTCGAACACGAGGGGAGCTCCAGTGACTGTTACGAATGCCTTCGCCTCATCTTGGAGGACACCTTGCCTGTTGGAAATTAATGTATCTGCTAAGTGTTCGCCAGCTGTTTGCGAGATGGCTGTGTGAAGGTCTTTTTCATGCACTGGCCTCTTTGGATGTGAGACAGGAAGACAGGCAAGGTGACCCTGCAAGAGTAGAAGTCCTCAACTGGCCCAGCTGGCCCATGGCTTTCTGATCCAAGGGTGCTGAAGTGTGTGTGTGCGTGCGTGCGTGCATTCGTGTGTGCGTGTGTGTGGCCCGCCATGGGTGAAGGTGGGAAAGTTTTGTGTCTTTGGGAAGATTTTTGTGCAGGTTTGTGACTGGTGGAAATATTGTATGCATGTATAGAGGGGAAAATGTGAATGAGTGAACAACTACCCACTGATTTGGGTTAATGTACCATGGTAAAGAAATGAAGCATGCCACTGAAAAAGGTTCAATCTCCCCTTCTCAAATATCCCTGGGCTTTTTTTAATAATGACAAAAAAAGAGTTTTGCATGGGACCAGCAGACTTTGTATACGTATGGTTATTAATACCTATATATTTACAATAAATAATATGGGAAGCAAACATGTCTGTTGTCTTTTTGCCCATCCTCTCTTGTACATCTCACCAAGAAATGGCAAACACTGCTATCATGATACTGCCACTATTACAAGATTGCGCATTTACAAGGCTGAAAAACATGGACATCCTTATCAGGAAGTTGGAATCTCTTTTGACAACTAACATTTCTATGTTTTCTGATTCTCTCAGGTTGCTCATGCAAAGGTTCACTGCTCACTGTGCTGCCTGACATGATGAAATATATCCTGGTAGTTGGTTGTTTAGTGATGATCTGTGACCACTCTCAATGTGTCACATGTACTGTACATAGGCCTACTGTATGTTTGGGGGAGTGGTCCTTCTCTTCATAATTCCAGTGAAAATATAGGCTGCTTCAGACTTGTAAGGGACCAAAAAGCACAAAATCAATCAAACAAAACCGCCAATTGCTGCTTTGATGTTGTCATGACTTTAAATACACCAACCTTGAGTGTCTCATCAGTTGTCATTAAAGGTGCACTGTGCAGGAAATGGTCAAGAAAGGTACTGCAACTATGCTGCCCATTGAAACTGGGTTGCCTATCGCCAAATTTGATCTACTCATGAAAGTTTACCAAGTAATAAACTAATCTTTTTTTAGCATGACCCAAGTACAGTCATTTTTGCAGCTGAAATGTCCATTTCTGGAAATTCTAAATGGCGGACCATGGAGAAGATCCCCCTTTTCATGTATGAAAAGTGCAATTTTCCCAGTCATAATGAATACTTTGATGGTGGTGGTAAGTATTCGTGAAAAAGGTAACATTTGTAAATGGGTAGCATGAATTCAATACATTAAAATGTTAATTATTTATTTTATGCTTTTTTTTTCAAATTTGTTTGATGTCAATAGACTGGCAGAGTGTTAAATCAGTGTGACATTTTTTGTTGTAGTCTATTTCCCGAATTTATGCTGCCCATTCCCTAGTTTCATCTTTTTTTTTCCATGAATATTTACTACCACCAATTTTTCTCAAAAACTTTTTCATTCTGGCTTGGAAATGAGCAGCCATGACTCAATGGTTACAGTGCTGTGTTTCATATCAGAGGGTTACAGGTTCAAATCCCTCCCTTACCACCTTTCATCTATGGCTGAAGTGCCCTTGAGCAAGGCACCTGAGTCGACCATGGATGTAGTTTGAGTGGGGCAGAACAATGTACACCCCGAAACATGTAGTGACATCAAGGAAATGGCAAATGTTAAATATGTAAACATAGTGATATTCCAAATGTTTTGAAAAAGTAAAATACATACTAGTATAAAATTAATATGAATATTATATTTTTGTAACACATTATTATTCCTATTATATTTTTGCCCACCCGATGCAAAAGTCAAACTCGGCTTGTGCACCTAACCCCACATTGCCCCAGGCCTGTAACCAATACCTTGAACTAGGGATGGCACAAACCGCACCGAAAACCGAAACCGTACAATTCACACACATACCGAACCGAACCGTGCAATCCATCGCAAACCGCAATTCATGTACTGCCCAGAAAAATATGTAAAACAGAGATTCTATGAGTATCTTATCCAGTCTCTCTGATTAAAACATTAGCGTATAAGACCAAATCAGAGGATGACACAATTAAAACCACACCATTTTCACATTATAAGCCTATACAAACCATATGTAGGATATTTAGTGATACGTACGATTCTATTAGCTAGTGCACCATTTATCATGAACTAAAAAAAAAGAACCGTAGAGAACCGAAAACCGTGACCTTGACACCGTGATATGAACCGAACCGTGAATTTTGTGAACAGTACCACCCCTACCTTGAACCTAATTACTCTAAGTCGCTGGATAAAAGGGTCAGCTAAGTGTACTGTAATGTAATGTAAATGTACATTTTTCATATGTGAAGCGAAGTGAAAGCCCAACTGGGAAACTCCGACTCCCATTGTCATTGTGACACAGCACTCCACAGCACACAAGTGTTCAATGCACACTACTCACAACGAAATTGCATTTATGCCTCACCCGTGCAAGGGGGCAATCCCCAATAGCGTCCCAAGGGAGCAGTGCAGTGGGACTGTACCATGCTCAGGGTACCTCAGTCATGGAGGAGGAAGGGGGAGAGCACTGTTTAATTACTGCCCCCACCAATCTGGCGGGTTGGGAGTCGAACCGGCAACCTTTGGGATACAAGTCTGATGCCCTAACCGCTTACCCATGACTGCATGAAATGGTGACGTTTCTCCATGTAAACCAGCCATTTTAAATCACTGACATTTGAGGTTGTCTCTATGTTCAGCTGAAAAACCATACTCTCTTCAGACTTGACTTATACTCAAGAAAAATATAAAATGTTGCCAATGGGCAGTATACATTTTGAAAATAAACTAAAAATAGGCCTCCTAAAATTACTCACTGGGCCTTTAAGTCTTTCTTTGGTTCTTTCTTGAAGCCACTGATATATCTCCACACGAGGGCAGCAGACATCCTTAAGAAGTCACACGTGGACCTTCAGGGAAATACAGACCTCAGGTGTCTGTGTGCTGCTTGTGCATACAACACATTCATAGGCTACATAGCCTAGGCCTACTAACTACATTAAAAGCATGCACATCAATCAGCTTTAGAGTGATGGATGAGGAATCCAAGAGGCTCTTCAAAAATGTTTAAACAGCTCTAATGATTTTAGACCTTTAAAAACTGCCAATACGGCCCTGCCGTGGCCTAATGTAGGACACTGGGTTCCTACGCCGGCGACCTGTGTTCAGTTCCGGCCCGGGTCATTTGTCGATCCTTCCCCGTCTCTCTCTGACCACTTGTTTCCTGTCTCTCCTCCACAATCCTGTCAATATAAAGGCAGAAAAGCCCCCCCCCACAAAATATGAAAAAAAAACTGCCAATATGTTTTGGCCATGACATGGCCTTCATCGGGGCAAAGCCAAACATGATGTTGATGTCAAGAAACATACATATGGGTGGAAAACTTAACATAGGCCTACGTGAATGAAACGTTGACTCTCCTCTTGCTACATTGAGTTTTGTTGTTGAGGAACATGAATAGAGGTTGTTCTTCCCCTGATCCTGGCTTGAGGCGGAGCAGTCATGAGATGCTAGGTTTGACGAAGGCCTGACTTCATGGCTATCGGCTGCCTTAGTCATCATCAGCCACACAAGTTCTTGAGGAGCTGCGGTATATGGACTTTGGGTCATTTCATTCCAATGCTGAATATCAGGAGATGTCTGGTTAGACTACAACATTTCTCCAAAACCAGATGCTTTGAAACCCCCTGCATGGCTTTGTTGTTATTAGGCCTATATAACAATTTACATTGGTCTCAATTGTGGTATTTAGAGTAATCTCATTTGCTGGCAGGGATTTAAAAGTTTAGTTGAGGTGTCTTCTTCTAATAACTATATTTGCAAGCAAGCCTGGTGCTGTGATCTAGCATATAGGGCATTTCCTGGTGGACCGACAATCATCAGGGGGCAATATTGTCCCATAATTTAGAAGGGGACCCTGCAAAAATGCCCAGGAGGTTTTATCCCCCAAGTCAGTCCTGTTAGCCACATTTCTACTGTCATCTGAACACAAATTGACCAAAGAACATGTCACTAGGTAGCCTAGATAAAGTTGAAGTCAATAAGTTAAAGCTCAATAAGTTAAATGTTGGTTAAACTGGTCAAATATTTAAAAGCTTAAACATTTAATTCCATCTGCCCATTTTCATTAGTTATTGAAACATATTAGCCAACACATTGTTAGAATCATTCAGGATCCTGGGGTAGCTTGTTGAATTTTAACAAGCAAATTGAATGTTTGTCTTCTTTGATCTTCTGAACTTCGAAAGAGGAGGACGGCATCCTTGTTAAGGGTCCAGCTGCGGTAACAAACCCGCCTACTAGTCAGAAGAATCAAAAGAGCGCTTGAAACATTTAATAGGCATACGCTGACAGGAGCAGCAGCCAATGAAATGCCAGTGGCGAAAGTTTTCGGTCGATTCATCCAATTGCGCTTGGGCGAAGGCGGATCTCAGGAATCAGCCTTGGTTGAATGGTAGGTGATAGAAAGCACAGTGGCAGCGAAACGGGTTGAAGCTTAATCAATACTGTGTATCCCGTTGTAGACAGTCCGCAGAGGATCTTTTTAGCGCTAAGGGTTTCCAAACGGTTGTTTGCACTGCTGTTCTCAGACGTGGGCTGAATCCACAGCTCTGCAAAGGGGAAACAAGCTGCATTTTTAACGCGTTGACGCCTCTGATGCTGCATGGATCCGCATGGGCAAAGTGTGCTACTGATTGGAACAGGGGATGTTGATCACACACGAGCAGCTGCAATATGATAACAACTGGATACCGTGAGTGGTGTGTTTGAAGGAAAGACGTGTGTGGTTAGGCTGCTCATCGTCCTGTAGGCTACCAACACTATGCTGTCCTTGTGGCCATTGAACACTTGCGTGGGTCGAGATGATGGTCGTGCGTTTGAGGGGAAATCATATGTGTCTTACCATGCGCTGGACAGCATCACCAAGCTTCTCACAGGTGGACGACTTGCTTGAATCAATGAATCAACACAGATAGCAGCATGTAGATATTATTTTCCTTCCCTGCCTCGGCTCGACCGGATGTTTTATTTGCCTGATAAAAGAGGCGATCAGCTAGGAGGACATGTCATAGTTGCATCCAAGTCTTTCTCGCCCACTATCGTAGCTGCAGCTGTCATTTTGGTGGCTTGATGTAGGCTATGTGTTGACAATGTGACATGTCATATGTGCAGATAATTCCCTCTGATGGCTACGTGGGCTCCCTGACTGTGATGTTCTGGTCATCCGGGAGTTACTCCCAGATGATTTGGGATCTTATTTAATTATTTCTTAAGAGGTATCCAATGTAATGGAGGCAGTTTTAATTAATTTCACAGTGAGGACTCCAAGACTGGAATCCACAACGAACTTGGGTCATCATGGATTCTGACTGAAACTGGATTTTGGGTAACCTTCAAGATCAGCCAGTTGGCCTCCTTTTAGGTAACACCAAGATTGTTGACCTGCAAGATGTTCGATATGTTAACCCAATGAACTTAAATCATTCAGATGAACAGACAGGTACAGGAAGGCTACTGTTTATTTTAGGCAATTAGGCCTACCTCTTTCTGTGAAAAAAGCTTTTCCTCAGAAGTCTCTTTTGTGACGACCATGGTTGCAGGCCACAACCACTAAACTTATGGTTGTTTTAAAGACTTGAGTTTTTAATTGGCAAGCTTTTCTGTTTCTTTCGTTGAAATTTTGTTTTACATTTGAAATTGACGAGCTGTCAGGGCAACATGTCCAGAGCGAACAGTGTAAGCCCGCCCGGCGTCGGTGCTCCTGGGCTGAGGGGAGGGACGGAGCACAGATCAGCTTGGGGCGAGTCAGAGGCCGTTGCGAACGGATGTCCATACTCGGCCCGATCCTCTAGCAGAAAGCTCGCACGGTCCAACAGCAGATGGAGGGAGGAGGACGATTTCGACCGACAACCCGGGAGAGCAGCTACCACCACCGCCACCACAACCGTCAGCCGAGTTAGTTTCAGGTCCAAATCTGCGTGGCAAGAACATGGGGAGGGAAGTCGCAACAATAACCGCTCGTCCCCAAGGTACACGGATGGCGAAGTAAGACCCAAGTCGGTGGAACTGGGTCTGGAGGAGAGGAGAGCCAAGTCCAAGCCAGAGGAGGAAGACGCCGTCTCCGACGTCCACTTTTCTATGTTCTCAATGGTCGCATGCTGCACCAGCGTGATGCATATTTTCAAGTCCAAAAAGTTTCAGTCGGAAAAGTTGGAGAAGTTGTACCAGCGCTACTTTTTCCGACTTAACCAGAGTAGCCTCACCATGCTCATGGCTGTGCTTGTGCTTGTGTGTGCGGTCATGCTCGGATTCCACTGCGCCGGGGGCATCTGTCGCCTAACTTATGTGGTTGTTTTCTCCATGGCTATCTTGCTTATACTAGTCTTGATGGTAGTGTGCAATCGGAATGGCTTCCATCAGGACCACATGTGGATCGTCTGCTACGTCGTGATATTGGTCGTGCTGGTGGTACAGGTGATTGGAGTCATTCTGGTGCAGCCAAGGAGCGCCTCCGAAGGAATATGGTGGACCGTTTTCTTCATTCATGTCATCTACACGCTGCTGCCTGTCAGGATGCGGGCGGCAGTTGTCACCGGGCTGGTGTTATCGGCTATACATGTCAGCATTTCGTGGAGGCTGAACGAGATGGACGTTCTCCTATGGAAACAGGTGAGTGCATTTTCCATTCTTATCAGTTTCAAGATCTGTTACACCTGATGGGGTTGTGTATTACGCACGCCTTCCTAAGTTATCTACATCTGTCTAGGAACTGGAGGTGCTCTGTGAGTCACAAGTGTAACCTACCAAGGTCAACCCTGAAGTGCAGTTGCAGGGCACCCTACCTCCCGCGCGCTTGTGTGTGTGTGCGCGCGCGCGTGGCTGCGTGCGCGGCTGCGTGCGCACACAGCTGGGCATATTGATGTGGTGGGTGTTATTGGTTTCGAAAGCCAACACAAGCATTCATTTTGGCATGTAGATGCAAAAAACAAAACACAAATAATGCAAATATAAGCAGCGAAGCACCTGCAAACAGAAAAAATTGAGAGGTTGGAGAGGAGAGCAATCAACCACTGGTTGCTAGGAAACCTCAAGTGCTTTGCTCCTTGTCATATTTTCTGAGGCCTGCACCAGTGAATGAGTTGTCACCCACAAACAATAACAGGTGATTAAAGCATTATTTTAGGGGCACCTGGGAGAATTATACAATGTGTTTATTCTTGGATTACTGTTTGGTGTCTACCTCTGTGCAGGGCAAATGCTGATTGAAAGCTGCCCCTGCAACACAGACGATGGGCAGCACCAGAATATGCTATTCCGTTTATCTGGACATTCCATAGGTCACTTGTGCAGATGACAGTGGCTTTTGTGCTGAGATGATGTCAGATTAATGACTGGGTAGAATGGAGAAAATATGCCGCCACAGTTAGGCCAACAAGTAGCCTACTACCACTACAGAGAATTGATTTGCCACCACTTTTACCAAGTCACCAGAGATGCACGTTTCATTTGTATGGTAGCCTGTTGCAGTCATGTATAAATAATTTAAAAATATATTAGTTTGAAGTCTCACTGAGTCTGCAGGAGGTCTCCATTTGAGCATTGTAAAAAAAGTGAGAAGTGGTGTGTATTTTTTATGTACATTGTAAAGTTTGACAGGAATTTGGTTTGAAAAAAAAAAACCCATCATTCCGTCATTTTGGTGGTAGGCCTACTTGTTTTCAGTGAAGGATGTTATTCTTTTCAGCCTCATTTTCTTTATTCCTGTCTTTCCCTCTGGGAACATGTTGTATATTCCTAATGGTAGTTTTCTTCTTAATGCCTACTGTCCAGAAGTGTTTTGGGCCCCATATTTAAAACCCAAATATGTGCCGTATAAAACTTGTAGGCCTCTGGCTATTGTTTTACAAGGCCAGCTACGTTGTTCCATTCTGAACTTTATTTCAGTCCTGACTAACTTTTCCACCCCTTTACTGCCCAGCGCATTCACCAAACACAAGTGTTTCGCATCGTTCCAGTTTTCCCATGCACATTGGAACAAATACACCATGACGGCCCCTAAAATACCTTTTCTGCATGCGCCCAAGGGTGAAAGTTAGTGGTTTAAGGTTGTGATCGCACTTGGGCAGCAGAACCTTTTGAGGGATAGTTTGGGTGAGACTTGGCAAGCATTTGTTTTGTGTGAATGATTGTTTTCATCGCAAACCCAATTCCCACTGAGCCACAAAATGATGCTGACTAACACGAGTTGTGCATGGGAAAGAACAAACAAACATCAGGAAAGGGTTTTGAGAGAATCCACAGCTTCTTCTAGAGACCCTTACATCAGAAATGTTCACTCATTCACTAGATAGTGCACATGTAGGCAAATAAATAAAAAAAATCCCAATGTAATTCACAGCCTACGCAGCCCCTCTGCTGTCGTGAAAAATAGGGAGCATTTCAGATTCTGCCGTGGAGGGCCTTGGCAGCCATTTCAGTATGTTTTTCATCATATTTCCACACTCGCTCGCTGTGTCCTTGTGTCCTCGTCAGCAGTTCCAGCCCAGAGCTTTGGAGCCGGGCCCTAAGTGCGAAAGCTCTGAGTTTTAATGGGCCTTCAGAAAACAATGCAGGTGATTGTTGTTGCTCGCCAGCCACCACACACTCCCCAAGACCCAGTGGTACATGGCTGTACTCATGTTTACAGATGAACTTGCTCTCCCTGCTAGAAAGATTTTTGTTTTGTTATTGTTTGTCTTTCATGAATGGAAAGGTAATTGAATTGTTGCCAGCTCTGTGCCTTCCTGAACAACGTTGTCATCCATCATTGTGAAAGTTTTTTTTCTTTGTTCCGCCTGCAAGAGAAGAAAAAAAATCATATGCTGCTGTCGAACAATAGAGCAAGTACAACACTTCAACAAAGTTCAAGGTCTGGAGTTTGAGTCACTGAATGTAAGGAGATGAAAAGCGCTTTCATCCCCCCTCTCCTACAGTAGGCCTATATCAGTAACAGCAGACATAGGAAATGGAGCAGAGTAGCACACAGTACAGCACTGTACTCTCTACATATGCACAGCTTCAACTCTATCTCCTCTCTGCATCATCTGATGCCCATGGGTCAATGGCGTGTCATTTGAAGCCGACACCATGTGGTACAACCACAGCTAATGCCTCTCTTGTAATAAGTAAATGAATTAATTGATGATCAGTAATTACTGTAATACATAGTTTGTCTGGTTACCACCGGACCTAATCACTAGTGAGATCCGTTTCTGAGGAGAGCTTCCAGACTGTCTTTCAGATCAGAACGATTGTGTAGAACTAAAGGCGGCATGGTTGTCATGGTAATACATAGTTATGTAAATACACAGATCATTTTATTCATACCATAGTGCAGTGATTCTCAAAGTGTGGTCCGGGGACCACTAGTGGTCCTCAACAAAGCTCCGGTGGTCCGCGAGGGGATTTCTACTTTTCCAAGACAAGCTAGCAGTAGGCTATATTTGTAGCATTGTTACAAAGCTAAACATTGCTGAAGTCTCATTTTCAGCCCAATAAGACAGGCTTGTAAATGTCAATAAAAAGTAAGTGATCTGCATCAAAATTCGCAGTGTCAAATTAGCACCCGTCAACTGACAGGTGGTCCCTCAATATTTTCGGGTGGACAAAGTGGTCCTTGATGTGAAGAAGTTTGAGAAACACTGCCAGAGTGGAAGTAGCTCTGGGGGCTGCATGCTGGTGTCTGCTGCTAACAACGTTAATGACCCCTGACCCCCATGTATGTTTGGTCCTTTAGGTATCCCATTGTAAATAGAAGGTTATTTGGTTGGGTTGGGGTCTTTTATATGGACTCTCTATTTTCAGACTGGGCGTACCTGTTATTTTTGTATTGCAGGAAAAACTAGCCCTCATTCCTCAAAGACTTCATATGCAATACTGTGACTAATTGATCGGTTTGAGAGCCAAGGGGTGTGGGAACGGAACAAACGTGTTTGTTGGTGTTGCTGTGCAAAGCTGTTGTCTTAAGCATATCAAATCCCTGTGTGTTTTTATGAGACTGAACTCTTGCTTCGTGCTTATCTGACGACGGATGATATCATGTTGCCTTATTGCATGTCTGAACAAACCGGCTTTAATGCACATCACACAGGGACAGGGGTCGTGGTGGGCTGGTGTGGCCGTCTCTTGTGGTCAATTGAGGATAGTCTGTGTGATGTCGGAGAAAACATTACAATCCAAATGAAAGACCCAGGATTTAGAGCAGGATTGGGAGTTCAGACATGTAAACAGTTCTTGGAGACTGCATTAAGACGCACAGTAAAAATGCAGTGTTCATTAAACACTTAAATAGTGAAATCTAACACTCTGGCTAGTTGGTGTACTCTGGCTAGTTGAAGTAACACTGCACATTTTACACATTGTATGTTTGTGTCTTGTTTGGATTTAGTGAAGAATTTAGTTGTAAAAACTTTAGCAAGCATATTGCTCTCTCGTTATGTGGCTAAAGGCCAGCGAGGCCAACCTCAGGTCAATCACAACATTCACAGCTTCCATGGGAGTCAGGCGTTTGTGGATGGAGTTGTCCGTAATGACATGACTAAGGCTGCTCGATTATGGGAAAAACAATATCACGATTATTTCAGTCAACATTGATATTTTTAAAGAAAGAAAAATGGTGCCAAATAATTCACAATCTTGTGTGTTGAATTCACAATGAGCGTTGGTTAGCAAGTTTTGATTACGGTATACTCGTTGGTTAGCAAGTTTTGGCAGCATAGACAAATTAGCAAAAAAGTTTCAACTCGACTTCATGAAATTTGTTATGCTTGGACAACATAATTGATATCGCCATATAAATTCGATATATTGCACAACCCTACTCCCTGATTATTTCCACATCTTTCATGTCTCATATCTTCATCATAATGTAGCCCTATGGGAAGTTATTCTTCCCTGCAAGTGTGTGTATGTGTGTACTGTAGTGGTGTTATGACAGCTGATGGATTACCACACAAGTGTTTGGGTCACATGCCTGTCAGATTTTTCCCCCCCCAGTGTGCATCAATGTTTCTGTTGGTCGTCTCCCGACTCAACTCCTGAGACTGAGTGGAGTGCAGTGGTGGGTGTCCAAATGAATTGCTGATTATCATTTGGAGAGGACGCATACATTTGATCACCCTGCTCTGTGTGTGTGTGTGTGTGTGTGTGTGTGTGTGTGTGTGTGTTTCTCCTTCTCAACCTCGCTCTCTCTCTCTCACTCTCTGTCTCACTCGCTGTGTGTGCGTATGTGTGTTAGATCAATGCACTTATTTTCCCCTAAGCCTGATGTATCTATCTGAGCAGAGTTTTATCAGTCTCTCTCCGAGGCCTGGAGTTTTAACAGTATACCTTATGACTGGATCCCCCCCGCCAAAACACACACACACACAAACAGACAAAAGAAAAAGAAAAGCACAAGGTGTGTGTGTGTGTGTGTGTGTGTGTGTGTGTGTGTGTGTGTGTGGGTGTGTGTGTGTGTGGCCTTCTTCTATGGGCGCCCTCTCAATCCCCTCTTATCCTGCATTGTAAACACCAGGACGGGGTCGGCCACACAGCCTAGTCTTAGACACTTCCTCTTCTCTGGCCTCCTTCCCCGTCCCATCCAGTACCATGCCAGTCAGTGTTTTCCTCAGAATGTTTGTTTATAAAGATGACTTGTGTGGGGTAAACCGATGCCGTCATCAAGGAAATATCACCTGACTTGGAAGAATGGTCTGGCCTGCAGGTATCAATCCATCAATCCAGTGCCGAAGTGGAACAAGCCTAGCTTGATTATCATCGACTTTCAAATCTCTTCTAGACTTGGTTTGACCATAACAATTAACATTTGCATAACAATTAACATTTCCCAAATTGCATGGTCGACCCGCCTCCCTTGGATTACTAATGGTTGCATGCTTCTTGACAAAATGGGAGGAGTTCCCAATTTTTTCGGAAGCTCATAAACGATATTTGTATTGCTCTTGGCCTGGCTAGTGGTGTTGCATCACAAGGAGGGCACAGCCTGGCATAGAACAAGCCCACCTTTCTGCCACATAATGGGCCTCAGACATTTCTTCCTCAGATACTTCTTCCTTCTTCCTCTTCTTCTGCCTCCATCCCATCGCCTTTCTGCTAAGCAGTACTCTCTGCCATCTTGTTACTGTACTACCGCACTGCTCTCCTTGGGCCGCCAGTTGGCCTTCCTCCTTGCATGGATGAGGCATAAATGCAATTTTGTTTATGTGCTGTGGGATGCTGTCTTACAATAATGATGGGAGTTTTGCAGTGGGTCTTTCACCTTCCTTTCCCTCTGTTATAAAGCCATGGTTTAAGAGTAGCCAAACTAGATGTAGTGTAGTAGAGCAGTGTTTCCCAACCAGGGGTACGTGTACCACTAGGGGTACGCGAGTATACCTTAGGGGGTACTTTTGAAAAATGTAATAATAACAAATATAGGCGTGTAGTCACACTGGGTCGATAGAGGAACAGATATAGAGCATGAGTGAGAGGGGTACTCATCACATGACAAAATTGCTTAGGGGTACGCAAGATAAAAAAGGTTGGGAAACAGAATAGTAGAGGGTAGCTAGAAGCAGTCCTGGTTTCCTATGTTTTCTGTTGCCTGTCTTCTGTCCTCTATCTAGTAGCCTTCTTTCTTACCTCACCCTGTTCTGCCTCACTTTATTATCAATTCTCTCCCAAAAGAGAAACAAGGCATTCTCTCCTTCTCTGAAGTAGTTTCTCAACAGGGGCGCCAAAGCCCCCCAGGGTGCGTTGGTGGAGGGGCGGTGCTTAGTTGCCATTGCGGGGCACTGGTCCATTTTGTTTTTTAAACTAAGGGGAGTGTTGGCAGGCTTATGATGCAGTCAAGGGGGGGTGTTCAAAAAAAGGTTGAGAACCACTGCTCTGGAGCAAGGCAGCCCAACAGGTCCTCCCCATTCTCTTTTTTCCCTGCCTCTGTCCAATCCTACTTTATCCTGCCCCATCTCATCCAACTCTGGTCACACCACCCTCTGTTGTTCATCGTTAAAGTGAACAGAGGTAGCCTCTTCAGGTGGTATCAGACGATTTTTCCTCCTTGTTTGCCTGCAGCACGTCCCATCACCCTCCATTACCTATCCACAAAGAGGAATGAGGCATTCTCTCTCTCTCTCTCTCTCTCTCTCTCTCTCTCTCTCTCTCTCTCTCTCTCTCTCTCTCTCTCTCTCTCTCTCTCTCTCTCTCTCTCTTGGAGAAGGCAGTGCAGGCCTCTTTTTCTGCCTCCCTTTTTTCTTCTCACCCTAACCCATACCATCCCATCCCCTCCCATCCTACCCTGTCCTTTCCTGACCACCTCTGTTATCAATTCACTGCCAAAGTGGAACGAGGCATCCTCTCTCTCCCCCAGAGAAAGGCAGGCCAGTCCTGGATCTCCCCAGGGCTTGTGATTGGTAATTTGGCATACACTGCATTTTCCCAGTGGGCCGAAAGTCTTCAGAGGGCAGATGCTGTTGATTTTTGTTTGGCTGTTTATCTTCAACATCGACATTTGAACTGACCTCATGACGTGCACCGTAGAAAAGCAGGGAGCTGTGTGATGGAGAGGGATAGGTTTATGACCCAACTGCCTGGGCTGTTTTCTGGTCCCAGTCCAGCCTTGGATCTCCCTGTACTCTTTTTCTGCCTCCTCCTTCTTTCCTTCTCACCCTAGCCCATCCCACCCCATCTCATCCTACCCTGTCCTGTCTTCAGGCCCGCCGACAAGGGGGGGGACAAAGGGGCATGTTGTCCCAGGCCCAGGGAGATGGGGGGAGGCAGAATTGGTTCTCCATTACATTGTATCTATTGGGTTGGGGGGCCTTTCAGATGACTTTGTCTTGGACCCACCTTCAGCGACCCTGCCTGTCCTGACCACCTCTGTTCTCATTCTCAAAGTGGAACGAGGCATCCTCTCTCTCTCCCCAGGGGTAGGCCGGCCAGTCCGGGTTCTCCCTATCCTCTCGGAGGGCAAGGAGAGAGGAAGCGCAGGGAAGGCGGACGGACGGGCGGGCGGTCTGTCTTGGCCCACCTCCAGCTGTAATGAGGTTTGAGGCTGCTGTAATTGAATTGCCCCGCGCCGTAACGTGCAGACTCGCCGGAATACAAAACAGATGTCCTCTACCTTCCAGCACCCCTCCTGACAGACCTGCTATTAATTTGCCTTTGAGAACCCAAGTCTTCTTCCTCCTCCAAACCCACCCACCCACTCACTCACCTTTACCATCATCACAGCAATGACCCATGGGATAGTGTAACACACACACACACATATACACACACACACACACATATACACACACACACACACACACACACACACAAGCAGAGAGACTGGAGTGAACAACCCAGGAGGATGTGCACATCATGGATCATCCACTAAAAAATGTCCCTCTCCCACTCTCCACTCAAACATATTCCCCAGGATCCCCTTTCCCGATCCTCTCTCTCTCTCTCTCTCTCTCTCTCTCTCTCTCTCTCTCTCTCTCTCTCTCTCGCTCTGTCTCTTTCTCTCTCTTTCCCTTGTTCTCTCTCCCTGTCTCTTTCTCTTTCTCTCTCTCTCTCTCTCTCTCTCTCTGTATCTTTCTCTTTCTTTCTTTCTTTCTTTCTTTCTTTCTTTCTTTCTTTCTTTCCTTTCCTGTCTCCTCAGATTATCCTATCTAATAAAGCCAAGAACCCCCTACACAAATAAACAAACAAATAAAAGAAATTCCAATCTTCCCAGTTCACCAGTGGCACTTTGTCTGTGTGGCAAACTTTGATGTACAGTCCAGCAAACTTCACAGATATTTCTGCCTGCTGCCTGCCTTCCCATGATTCTGCATGTTGAAAAGAGGTACAAGCCCCGTGGCCACCTTAAAAAAAAACAAAAAAAAACAAAGGCTACCTCCACCAGAGCTCAGCTATAGGCTATAATTCAATGCTGAAGCCTATTTTACGCAGAGCACTGTGTTTCCCCCAGCAGTTTTGTTGTGACTTGGTCCCCAGAAAACACAAGGATTTTAATATTTCTGAATGCAACTTATGAAGTTTTTAAAAAAAAATGCATTTTAAGGGCTTTTTTGCCTTTATTTCTGACAGGATAGTCGAGGAGAGACAGGAAATGAGTGGGGGAGAGCGAAGCGGGGAAGGATTGGCAAATGACCCGGGCTGGAATTGAACCCGGGTCGCCAGCGTAGTCACCCAGTGCCCTTACGGCAGGGTCGCAACTTATTAAGTTGATGTACAAAACATGTATGCTCTTTTATTTGTTTATTTATGGGGTGGGAGGGATGTTTCATAAATACTGTAGGGACTCACAAAAAGGGATTGTGGTGATTGTGGAAAATAAAAGTCCGCGACACCAAGCTCCCGTTGCTTATTTTTAATGTGACGTTTCGGGCAGCATGCCCTTCATCAGACAAATTGTCTGATGAAGGGCATGCTGCCCGAAACGTCACATTAAAAATAAGCAACGGGAGCTTGGTGTCGCGGACTTTTCTTTCAAAATTTTTTCATGGTATTTTTGCTGGTCCTGCACCCAACCTTTTTGAGACGGATGTGCGTGTTTTTTTCTCTCTAACTGTGTTTGGAAAATAACACAAAGTTAATCATTTTTCAAAATGGTTTTGAAATTATTATCGTCACATGTTTCTGATAACGGCTAACCCCCCCATCCCCCCTGCTTGACTAACAACTGTTCTGCGGGAAACCCTGCAGAGCAGGTGCTTCATGACTCTGGCTCCTCGCTCTTCCAGTGGTCCTCCCCATGCTGCTGCGCTCCTGCGTGCGCTCACACGCACGCTGCTGCTGCTGCTGCCGTTGCTGCTCCATGCTGAGAACAGCCTTGCCTCTTTTCTCAGAAACCACTTCTGCTGCTGTCCCCCATGAGTGCAGGCCCTACACACGCTGATGATGAGAGCCTCCTGTATCTTAGCAACCGGGCCTCCTTCTTCTCTTTAAACGCAAACAGCGTCAACTTGAGCAGCATCTTCTCCTTCTCCTTCTTCTTCTTCTTCTCCTCCTCCTTCGTCTTCTGCCACCCCATCCCCACAAGACACAACACCTCTGTTTCTTTTCATCTCCCCTCTCACGGTTCCGTGTCTCCCCTTTGAGGCGTGAAGTGGGGATAATTAAGACGCAACTGCTCCCAGACCGTGCTGCGTTTTCTCCCTCGTGCTGCCAACTCCTCCTCCTCCTCCCATTCACCCCCCTCCCCCTACCCTTCACAACATTATTGTTTTTCCCTGTTATCAAGGGAGACCTGTCGGCAATCAGGAAAAAGATGTGTGTGTGTGTGTGTGTGTGTGTGTGTGCGTGCGTGTGTGGGTGACGCAAACGCTCTTGACAATGGCTCGGCTGCAGGCTGCTGCTGCTGCTCACAGGTGTGTCATTAAGGGTTGTGAGCCCACGGTTTGTGATGTAATCTGCGATTCATTCTTAAAGGTCCTCCAAGCCATATTGGAATGTTTTGTTCACTTCCGTAAGGCCATATGGGGTCCGTTCTCTCCTTTTATGGTGTTGCTGCGTATGCATAATAGTGAGAGAAGGCAGGCTGCATTTTTTTCCCCTCTCATTTGCTATTTCAATTAGACTGTAAACAAGGCTGTGCATAGTATTGGCTTAAACAAATTCACACTCCGTACGATTCTATACATTTCCTTTTACTCAGCTGTTTTAAGCTTTAGGTAGTGCAGTTGTTCCAGATAGATATGTCTTGTAAACACACATACATTTATGGTTTATATATTTCCTCAAGTGATAAGCTTATTGTAGGTAACATGTAACAGGTTTATGTAGTCATATGGAAGGATATGCTTGTTTATTTCCAGAATTTGGGTGTTATATTATTGTTGTTCCACTTTGAAAGGCATTTACGCACATCTAAAGGATAATTGATTCCCGTTTTCAGCATATTACTAGAGAAAAATATACCCACACTACTATTGTTGATGATTTTATTCAGTATAGTATGCTACGACCGTCAAGGTCTTGGCTTAAAATCTGCTGCCAGAAATCAATCACCTGTTGAAATTTGGATATGGCTCTTAAATGTGACCGATATCATGCCCCTTTTTGTACACGTCTTATTTCAAAAGCTATTTTTTAAAAGTATTTACCCTTTTAAAATTCTTGACTGGATTATCCTCACATTGCAATACCGGTCTGCTAAATCCACATCCATGGCCTGGTCATTAGGTCACTCGGGTCCAAAGCTTCTCATAGTTCATTTCTCTCGCACCTCCAAACCAAACCTCACCTTGCTTTTCCTGGTGCCTCTCCCAGACTCTGTCTGAAGTGGTCTATCCCAGTTTATGTCCGTCCTGTCCTCGACTCTGACCTCAACCAACGTTTGCACATTCACATAATTCCAGGCTGCGGCTCCACTATTGATATCTGTTATGTCTATACTCTGACATATTCACTCAAAATCTATTTAGGGGCTCTAGTCATGTACTGAGATCTTAATTTAATCTTTGTAAAGATTCTCCATTGTTGTCCAGTTATTCTGTTAACCCATTGTGTCCTGGAGCGACATATACGCTGCATTCAAGTTCTTGAGAATTGAGCTTGAGTTTTATTAAAGATGGGGGTATGTTAGAGCTGAATGAACACTATAATAGTGCAAAATGAAGGTTCTAGATTTTAAATGTAACTTATTTCATGTTTGTTTGTGCTTCGGAGGCTGAGATATTTTGGATTTAATAGGCAGAGGGCACCCTTTCCCAAGAAGGGCTTAGGACAAAATGGGTTAAAATGCCATTTTGTTTTTATTTCTATATGGTATTTTCTTCTCTTTGGGCTGTTGTAGGAGGTGTCACATATGATGCAATGCTGCTGCATTCCTTCACAACAGTTTAATTTCAAACGCAAAGAATGGTTGATTTTGTTAATTTAATTTCCATTTTTCTCTCCATTGTTAGATTTACATACTAGACACCTCTATTTCCCCCTGATCTAGCTACTATAAATGATCACCTTCACAGTTACTTTGTACTTTGTACTAGCAAGTAATTGTGTTGAATGCACACACAAAACGGCATGAAATACATGTCATGACCTTGGCATTACTGTGGGCTTATTTTGTCTGCATTCATGTTGACTTTTAACTCCTTTATTTCCTCTGCTTTATTTCCAATCCTGTGGATCACCCTCTGTTGTTTCTACATTACATACATGCCCTATGGGGTTAAAATGGCCAGACTTGCACTTATTAAATCAAGATGGCAAAGCACATTTAACACGTTTTTATTTTCTTTGCATATGTGTGCTTTGAAGTGAAATGAAAAGGTCTGCTTTTACCTTTTAAAAGGTGGGAACTGGAGATTTGCTCATGTTTTTATTTTCAAGAGATACCAAAGTCTGGTGGATGGAGCATATTATGCATGCATGCACCAGAGTACTCCGTGGCGGCTCTCTGCTTAAGAATTTGCTGTCCACATAAGAAGACGTGTAGAAGGCAGGTCGACCCAGATTCCCCCCTACACACACACACACACACACACACACACACACACACACACACACACACACACACACACACACACACACACACACACACACACACACACACACACACACACACACACACACACACACACTTTTAATTGGGCCCTGGACCTCTTTTTTTACTTCTTTCTTGAGCCAGCTAGCAGCACTAACCTTGGTGCCTCCTCAAGTGACATTGTGATGTATGAAGGCATGGTAGCTTCTGTAACCATGTATTCATAGAGAATGCACGCTGGCGAGTTTGTGGGCTTGCACAACGATGGTTCTTTTCTTCTCCATTGTGTGCAGAAAGGGAGAGAAGAGGACAGAAAACAAATGGCATCTTCCCACTACTTTGGCCTACCAATGCTGTTACTGTACCTGCAGTATGTTGTGGGGAGCAGATGTTTCACAAGTGTGTGAGTGTGAGGGGGAATAAAAAAAGATTTACAGGATCGTATCCATAGATGGAAGATGAACTGGACAGCGAGATGGGTCTTGTTTTCACTGGGATTAGATGGATCTCGGTTTTCCATTCTTGGCCCGTGCGTGTTTAAACATCCGTGTGTAGTCTAATTCCTCCTCCTGCCCCCTCTGCTTGTACTCGAGCCTTTACGTTGGCCTGGAGTTGCATAGTGGATTATGAATACATCAAGGCATCGGGGGTATCTGGATTAGCTGTCTTGAGCTCTTTGGAGGAGTTTTTGATTGTTTACGTTTCCTCTGCTCAACTTCAGCGCAGTGACAAAAGCTAGCATGGAGGAACTTTTTAATAAAGTGTTTTGCTGGCTCGACGCCTAAATGTGAAACACATTATTCGGTTTGGTTTGCAATTAGTCTATGTTGGCCGATTGCGAAGTTCAGCAGTTACTACAATCAGGCATAGTTAGTTACAGTTTGCAGGCTGTGGTGATGACCTGGAATGTTATCAAGCTTTCATATCAATGACACAATTCGTTAGGATTTTTAATTTATCGGATCCAAAGTTTAAATCAGAGCTCATTGTTCATTATTTTGTGGCTTGGGGAACACAGGCGTTTCCTGATCCCATTGCAGAGGGGATCTAGAAATGAATGGCATGGAGCTGTGAGCTGTAGGCTATTCTGTCACGGGTGGGGGTGGGGGGTGGGTAGTGGCTTTTGGAGCACAATGATGCAATGTTAAAAATTGTGTAATGTAATGTTTTGTTGGAGTGCGTGCCATTCGTGCTGACAAACAGCAACTGACAGCGGGCTTAATTATACATTGGCCTGCCGCTCAGAGTCGCGCTAGTGACCCCCTAACCTGAGACCCCCACCCCCCTCTTTTATTCATTCATTTATGGCCGGGCCGGACCATGCTGTCTCGATGTACTTTCAGACTCACCCTTTGTGTGAAAGAGCTGGTCATTCTCACCACTCTGCAAGAATGGAGATTCCTTGTTCAGTTTCTGGCACCAATGAACAAACCACCACGCCACACGCCTTCCCCACTCCTCGCCTCCCAGTCCACCCATTCTCCTTGTCCCAACCCACTAGACAAACTGAAATGGGAAGCCTTTTTTTCCAGGACGGTGGCTGCTGTTCCCCTTTTATTGTCGTAACGGGTCTTTTTAAGGAGCGCCGTATGTCTGAGAGTTGGACTGTGCTGTGTGTTATAATGACTTTGGGAGATGAAGGTTACTGTTGTGTCATGCATGTCAAGCAAAAAAAAAAGTGGGACAGTTTCCATTCTAGAGGGCGAAAGAAAACGGGGGCACAACCATGCCGGGTAATTGGCCGTGTTGTGACTAGAGATCTGGGCAAATGGGATTGGGAGCCGTAACAATCATGGACTTGTCAAATCAAGGCGATTCATTTTTAGCCAAGCAGGGGTCATGGTGGCAGGGTGATGGCTGTGGAGTGAACATGCTGTCCTTTTCTTGCCCTGATATATTTCAGCCTGGGCTGGAAGTGATGTACTACTTGTTCATTATCTCACAGTTGTTCCATCATTATTTTGTCTGACGCATGAGCACAGCATTTCAAATATATGTTTTTTTTTCAGCCCTTCATTCTACATGTCATCTAGTGCGTCTGGCCTTGTTGTAATTGAGAATCATTTTCTTCATGGAGGTCTGTAGTAGACTTTGCTCAAGTTTGAAATAATTTGGCCAATCAGCTACCCAATCTCTCCATCCTCTGTGGCTTTGATCATGTATCATGACGCAGTTACCCTGCCTACCCGCTACAGTTCAAAACCTGTAGCAAATAGACCTCATTGATGTTTGGTTTAAGGCAAGATTCTACTGTACATGCAGGAGACCTCATCAATAGCACTAAGTCAATTGTGCACATAACAAATGAAGTATGAGGGGGCAGTGTAAGAACGACCTTCCTCTTCTGTCCATCTTCTGAACGTTCTTATCGCTTTCTTTTCTGCCTCAAGGCTTCTACTGAGAAAACCATAATAGAATGGAGGCCAAACACTTCCGTATGCAAGTGAAGTACTGTAGGCCTATTACCGCCCTACAAAGGCAAAGTGCAGTAACTACGCCAACTTTGAAACTGAAAAAGGCCTTCAGAGTATTGGTATTAGGTTGCATATTGTACTAGTTACTGCAAATTTTGCATAGAAATATATCTAAATGGGACACAATAGGTCAGGACCATAAGGCTTTGCCACCACCACACAAGGCTTCTGCCACCAATAACTTTCTCCTCCAACCTGCCATCTCTGGGCTCATATCTGTGTAGTACCTGAAATGATTGCCC
Organism: Engraulis encrasicolus; assembly: GCF_034702125.1. Taxonomy (NCBI): domain Eukaryota; kingdom Metazoa; phylum Chordata; class Actinopteri; order Clupeiformes; family Engraulidae; genus Engraulis; species Engraulis encrasicolus. The sequence goes on from NC_085869.1 coordinate 49,442,764, forward strand.
CCTCTACTCTGTCTGTGATGCTGTTCACTGCGTGCTGTATTGGACAGGGGGAGCTTTCAAGCAGGCTGCTGGATGGAGGGACTTGTTCAACAAGACCACCTATTCTGTCCATCTGTCTTTTCCGTTTCTTGTCTTCCCCTCTTTTAGACCTGCCACCTCAGGTCTCGTACACGTGATCTGATTGGCCCCTGTGTCTCTCAGGTTTGTGTTTGCCGCTGGTTGTGTGAAGACGGACCGGGTGGAGGGGTGCTTTTCAAACAGGCAGATGGACGGACGACCGGGTTCAGAGAGCGAAGCCCCCCACTGGGGCCCTCAGTCGCGCTCAGCTCAGCCCCTGCCTCTGCCTGTGATGAAAGTTTAATGTGCTCTTCTGATGCCTGCTGCATTGAAACCAGAGTCCTAAGCGCCCTCCTTTTTTACCCACAGTAAAGAAAGGGGTGAAGTGGCTCAGGGGGTTAAGGCACGCCATACTATCCAGAGACCCCGGTTCAAATCTGACTTGAGGTCATTTCCCAATCCCTCTCCTCTCTTCCCAATTTGCTTTCGGCCAGTCGATGCCTATCCTGTCTAAATAAATGTATGCTTAAAAAAAGCCCAAATAATGTGTATAAAATATATGTATGACGTTCATTTTGTCTGTTAAAGTGAGCCATAGGTTTTTCTTACACTTCAGACATGACCCTCTAATGAAGACTGAGGCTATACAGTAGGCTATGTGTACTGTCGAAACATGTCAGGTAAAGGATACAACTTTTACATGTCTGAAGTATAAGACAAATCCATGATTCGCAATATCTATAAAAAGATAGAAATTCCACATGGATGAAATAGGCGCAGATGTGGCTGGATGCCCTTCTCCCAGTGTACCATAGTGGTTGATTCCCCCAAAACAGTGTGGCTGGGACATCAACAGGGGAGCTGAGGTTTAGGACAAACATCAGAGCAAGGAATCCCAAACAATCAACTGTCCGTTAAAACAAAAGGAACCGCAGTGTTCTCACAGGCTAGTGGCCGATAAATGACCTACTACTTCTACTAGATTCTACAGCTGTTAGTGAAATGGCAGAAAAGCCAAATGCTGACATTGGCCATAGCTGTGCTACATAAGGGGCAGCCAGCCTATTCCTGAATTATGTAGCCTTACATGAGCCAAGCATAGGAATGAGGAGAATGTACAGGCGATCATAAAATTGTATTTGTAGTGGTAAATCTGTCAGCTACAGATTGAGGCATAGACACATATTTAGCGAACTGGGACTGATTAGAATGTGTCGTAGGAATTTAATGTATGTAATGGACCATATAAACATGGGTAGACATAAACCGCTTTGTAAATATGGATATACATGAAGTTCCATTAGCTGGCTATAAATTTGCAGAAGTGACCAAGTGAACCACTTTGCAGGAACATGGGTGCACATTGTTTTTAGACCACAAATCAACCAAACATGTTCTGAAAACACATCCTACATGGACTTGTAAGGAAGGCGGTTGACTATTATCCCATGTTATGTGGGTCATTTCACGTGAAATCAGACACTTTGGGACCCGACCGACCCGGATTTCAATCATACTTGGTGTGCCTTTTCAGTAGCAAGGTAGCACCCCAGAACTGCATTGGTTTGAATCTGACACTAATATTAAGGGAGAAACAGACTAGGAAAGGTTCACATGTGAGGGTAGGACACTATACATTCAGCCTTGAATATATCAGTCAGTGTTAGTCACAAAAAGATGCCTGTGGTGTTGTTTGAAAGCTCTTTTCTGGCTCTACATAGTACACAATCACCTTGGAATACAACTACTCTCAGAATATGAATTATGATAAATTGAAAAATTAAAAATTGAATATCTAAAAAACTCATATTTTAAAATGGCCAGTTCCTTGTCCAAACGTAGCCAGCAATGTCATGAGCAGCACCTTAAATGCTGGTGTTCGGTTTGTTATTCATTTCAGAAAGAATTTGACTCACAAATGTGGCATCATACAGACCACTTACTAATAATATGGTAATACCATAGTAGCATCACATGACAAAACAAAAACAAAACAAAAATGGTCAGTGTCCATGGTCCCAGGTTTCAGAAACTAAGGCAGATGTCCATTTATACATACCAAATGATGATATGTGAATGTTTGAACATTCCTTCTCTGTGTACCTGTGCCATCTTCCCTTTACCGTACTTTAAAGAGATAATCAATGGCTACACTCTCATTTTGTACTCTACCAGTGCATTTGAAGCAACAGCTGTGTCTTTTGTAGATAATGTATAAGTACGTCCCGTTGCAGTTACAGGTTCCACTACCAGAAGCACATCCTGATGATCCATGACAAGTCTATCTGGTCTGAAGGGAAAAGTGAAGGATGGAGATGGCCCATGAGGATGCAGGAAGTTCAGTTTCACCTCTCCAGTGCTCGGCATACATTCCTCAGCACATGCTAGCCACCAGTTGCCATCATATACAGCTACAACATACCCTTTGATGCTTGAAAATGTAACACATTCCTTTACTGAGCTCACTCTTTCAACTCTGCCTTCTCTGAATGCTCAAAATGGCCTAACTTCCACTGTGTCCATTGACAATGGGCAGAAGCTGTGTAGTTTTTGAGTACCTGGAATAGTTCTTGCAGATTCAAACCTTTTCAACAAGTTCTCAGCTTCATGATGGTACATATCTGTTGTGGCAAACTGGCAATGGATGTTCTTGACATTATCCTTGACAAATTCAAACAGTTGGTATGGCGTTACAATTTAATTGTCAATAGGACGTTGCAGACTTCCTGCACAACTTAAGAACCTTAAAATTACAACAAATTTGTGCCACCACGAGGCAGATTTTCACATACCTGCAGAGTGGCACTTTTTTGCCACATCACATGGCAAAGGTCCATGTGATGGCGTTGGAGGGACAGTTAAATGGCTTGCTGCACGAGCAAGTCTGCAACGTCCTATTGACAATTAAATTATAACGCCATACCAACTGTTTGAATTTGTCAAGGATAATGTCAAGAACATCCATTGCCAGTTTGCCACAACAGAGATGTACCATCATGAAGCTGAGAACCTGTTGAAAAGGTTTGAATCTGCAAGAACTATTCCAGGTACTCAAAAACTACACAGCTTCTGCCCATTGTCAATGGACACAGTGGAAGTTAGGCCATTTTGAGCATTCAGAGAAGGCAGAGTTGAAAGAGTGAGCTCAGTAAAGGAATGTGTTACATTTTCAAGCATCAAAGGGTATGTTGTAGCTGTATATGATGGCAACTGGTGGCTAGCATGTGCTGAGGAATGTATGCCGAGCACTGGAGAGGTGAAACTGAACTTCCTGCATCCTCATGGGCCATCTCCATCCTTCACTTTTCCCTTCAGACCAGATAGACTGTCATGGATCATCAGGATGTGCTTCTGGTAGTGGAACCTGTAACTGCAACGGGACATACTTATACATTATCTACAAAAGACACAGCTGCTGCTTCAAATGCACTGGTAGAGTACAAAATGAGAGTGTAGCCATTGATTATCTCTTTAAAGTACGGTAAAGGGAAGATGGCACAGGTACACAGAGAAGGAATGTTCAAACATTCACATATCATCATTTGGTATGTATAAATGGACATCTGCCTTAGTTTCTGAAACCTGGGACCATGGACACTGACCATTTTTGTTTTGTTTTTGTTTTGTCATGTGATGCTACTATGGTATTACCATATTATTAGTAAGTGGTCTGTATGATGCCATATTTGTGAGTCAAATTCTCTCTGAAATGAATAACAAACCGAACACCAGCATTTAAGGTGCTGCTCATGACATTGCCGGCTACGTTTGGACAAGGAACTGGCCATTTTAAAATATGAGTTTTTTAGATATTCAATTTTTAATTTTTCAATTTATCATAATTCATATTCTGAGAGTAGTTGTATTCCAAGGTGATTGTGTACTATGTAGAGCCAGAAAAGAGCTTTCAAACAACACCACAGGCATCTTTTTGTGACTAACACTGACTGATATATTCAAGGCTGAATGTATAGTGTCCTACCCTCACATGTGAACCTTTCCTAGTCTGTTTCTCCCTTAATATTAGTGTCAGATTCAAACCAATGCAGTTCTGGGGTGCTACCTTGCTACTGAAAAGGCACACCAAGTATGATTGAAATCCGGGTCGGTCGGGTCCCAAAGTGTCTGATTTCACGTGAAATGACCCATGTCTAAATGTGATCAAAGCTGTTTTCCTTGGAAACCGAGTGCCATAGTTGTTGTGGAATTTAAGTTTACACAGTCAAAAATGCATTTTGCAGTCCTTGTTATAGGTCACCGTTAACATGAGGTTGACATTTTTAAGATAAGAATTAGAAATGCCATGCAAGTGAGCACCTTGGATATTACAGGCATTTTTTTATTTTAACATTAAGTCGTTGTTAATTTCTTAGCAGTGACTAATTTACAGGCAAACTTTGTGACTTTGTGGCCTATCTAACGTTATTTTTTAAATACTGTGTGTGTTAGAAAAACTCTGTGTACTCTTCCTCTTCGGTCGACTGACAGGTTGGAAGCAAAATCGTGTCATTTGAAGCTACAGGCAGATTGTCCACCAAACTAAGACCTTGATTACACGTATGCACAGGTCCGGATTAAGATGGCCACAGGCCCCTAGGCTACAGGTTGTGTGGGGGCAAATTTCACGACAAATGTACATAGAAAGTGTCATAATTATGAGCTAGGAATTAAGGATAGCATGTCTACCTACTCTACTCAACACAACAGATGAATCGTTCAACACTGCATCTTATCATTCCTAACAATTCTGAAATTTTTCACTTTTGATCAATCAGGGCCCCTCCTAGTAGGTGGGACCCTAGGCTGCAGCCATATCTAGCCTGTGCATTCATCAGGCCCTGCGTATGCAGATATTTGTTTTAAAAAACGTTTACATGTTTTCATCCCATTTGTATGTGGATTATCTCTTGTGGATTAAAAAACCCATTTTAGCAGGTGTGCAGGGCCGATGGCAGCCCTGGCCGGGCCCAGGACAAAGTCATCTGAATGGGCCCCCCCACCCAATACATACAATGGAATAAGAACCCATTTCTTGGCCCCCTCTCTCCCTGGGCCCGGGACAGCTGACCCATTTGCCAGAATTGCCTTAATTCTGATGTATACTACTTACCCATGGTACTTTTGTGTGATTTTGACCCCTCTGTGAGAAATTGGGTTGCCATAACAGACAAATAGTAAACATTTTGCATCAGAATTAAGGCCCCTATCGCATAAAATGTTGTTTTCCTTGAAGCAGCATTGAGGAAAACGTTTTTTTTTAATACTTCCTACCTGTGTGAGTCATGTGGCGGATGTGAAGATAAATGAATCCCACTTGCATTATGGAAGCCGTTAAAGATGTGGGTTTTTATGGCAACCGCTGCTGTTTTGATGTGCTGCATTTCCATCAATTTTAATAAGTAAAATTTTGGTTTCAGCTTTGGATGACTAAGATATTAGAAGACACAAGGGATTCATAATTGTTATGGAAGGCTAAGGTTTCAAATGGCTGTTCCATTCCACTTCAGTTCTTTTTTCTCTCTCGTAGGTTTAGTTTTTTTCTCTCTCTTTTCTACATGCATCACTTGTCTCCGCTTCCCGACCGATAAATGACACTGACTCCATCTGACACTGTATAAACACACCTGTAACAAGTCGTCTATATCCGTCTCTTTTCATCTCAGCCAATTATGTTGCCTACGCGCGCTGTGCCGCACAGTACAGGCTCCTACGCACTGTCACCAAGCTACAGCGCTCAGACGGGAAAAAAAGGGGACATTTCATATTCTCACTCTAATTCACTTGTCCAGCCTTTTACTGGTAATTGCACTTCAAACACTTTGCATGTCAGAGGGCCTTAGATTTTTATGAAATATCAATCCGGAAATAATTTTCCAACAGTCCGTTGGAGTTGGGCCGGCACTTGGCTCTTGGTTAGTGTGTGGATATGCCGTGTTTGGCCAATTCTGACCGGCAACTCTTAAGAACTTAAGAGCGGAATTCATTTTATTATTTTGGCTCCCGTCTCAGCCAGCACTGTCTTGGTTTCATTCCCATTTTTTTTCCCGACTTTCAAAGAAAAATAATAATGCAATTCCTTTTGGGGTGGGATTGTGATTGGCTTTGAAGTTATCAGTGTCTGTGTGAGGAATTTGGGGGTTCTCCTGGCCCACACACACATGCACACACGCACGCACGCACGCACGCACGCACGCACGCACGCACACACACACACACACACACACACACACACTTCTGTGGTTGTTTGTCCAAGTCTATTTCAAGGCGAGCAGGGAGGGAGGGTGTAGACGGGGGGAGAGAAAGCAGCAGCAGCAGCAGCAGCAGCAGTTGGGGTGGAGGCCACCTTTTTAAGGATGGAACCTCGCCTCCAGCACTTCTTCATCTTTTTGGCGTAGTGTCATGGCTCTCAATTATCCTGCACGTTCCCCCTACTTGTCAACGAATGACGGAAGGAGGATGAATGGTTAAGTGTTCAGCCCCCACTATTGCCTCCGTTAGTTGCTCACTGGCTTGCTGTTGGTGTTGTATTTCATATACCGTATAGATGTAGATAGCGATGGCTGCTCATTCCTGTCATGTCTCTGTGTTTCTCCCACGGCTGGAAGATAATAGATATATAGTCTCGCCTCTTAGTTACCCAGGAAACTGGAGGAGCTGTGTGTATACGTAGGTACTTCCCCTCACTGGGCTATTTGTCATAGGTATAGCATAATGCGATATATACATGTACGTTGTCAATATTTAATGCCTTCATTTCATTCTGACATTTGAGCATTTTGAATAAACACACAGACTGCTGTGCTGGATTTCTTCACAAAGGCCCGTCCTGTGTTTGTGGGGACAGAAACGCATGCAGATGCAGCCTGGGAACTCTAGAGGTATTTGGAGAAGAATGCCTGACTGACTGACTGACTGACTGACGGACGGACGGGGAGGTTCAGCTTTTCTCAGCCTCTCTTTCTCAGAGACGAGCATGTGCATTCAAATGTTTCATTCACTAGGTATTTCTGTCACACACACACACACACACACACACACACACACACACACACACACACACACACACACACACACACACACACACACACACCCTGACCCGCTGAATGGAGAATATTTCTGCGGCACCACAACTCGAGTGTGCCCCACATTCCATTGGAAAACAATAAATGATCAGCTACTGCTGCTGCTAACCTGCCTCCATTCCCCTCCGCATTACCTACATGGCACAGGCAAGCCAGTGTGTCATCGCTACTGGGAAAATGAATTTCAAGCTGCTAGCTAAGGCTGCCTTACTTATTCATTACACGTCATGACCTGTTCCTGACAGTGATGCCTCCCCTTGGGAGCGGTGTACTGTAGCGGGGCTCTGTGTATTTTTAAAGCATAGTAGATGGAGCAAGTGCGGTATACTCTAGCCATCCGTACATGGGCATGCTATGCAGCAATAATGGAAAAAAACCTTTTTCTGTACATGATTTTACAGAAAGCTTTGTCTCAATTAAGCCATTGTTACTCTTTGTAATGATAGCTTTTCCCTTTCATGCAAAGGGACGGTTATAACCTTATCGTAACAAATGGTAATGATCATATCCTATTTTGTTACTTAAGACCCTCTGTAATGTCATAGCAATGTTGTTATGATGTAGTTGCGCTTTTTCCGCAAACAGTGATAGCTGGCAATCCCATCTGCTGAGTGACCGGGGGATAGAATGAAGGCCCGGTGTAGTGGTGCATGGAGTCGTTGTTAGGGATGCATAATAAGCAAGTATCGGAGCTGATACCGATTATCGGTATCAGCTCCGATACTTGCTTAATATACTCATACTCATCAAATACTTGCCGATAACAGACACTGATTTTGCTGTTACACAATACACAAGCGCCAATGTTGACTAACATTTAAATCTACATCCAAATGGACATTGAACAAATATCACGGGTGCAAAAAAATGTTTTCATTGTATGTTGAGAGTAAAAGTATTGGTATTGGTACTCTATATCGGCGACAGCAAGTATAGACATTAATAAACTGGTATTGTTTTTCAAAAAATAGTGGTATTGTGAATTTCTAGTTTTTGCACACCAAATAAAAACTTCTTAACAACGAGAAGGCTTGTTATTTACAGCATTGTATGGTCTGTACTTCACATGATGTTATCAATTGTACTGTGCACAGTACAGGTGGACAAGTCTAATTTTACAGCATGTGATACTTTTTATAGCAGTGCTATGGATGTGACCTTGAATATAAATCCTTTGTCATCCTTGTGGTATCTTACAATGCAAGTGGAAGTGGTTGTGTGCTTCGGCTCCATGTGTACCTGGAAGGTGAAGGAGAGGTGGAGGGGTGGGGGAAGGGGTGCGAGTGCAGTCCATAGGATGTGACTGGATGGTTGGGTCCCAGTGGAGCCTTTTGCTTAAAAGCAAGGTGGCTCTCTCATGAGTGGACAGGAGTGTTGCTGGAAAAAACAGACAGATGAGACAGCCGTTAGTGCTGCCATATTTAGAAGCCACACAGTCAGACTCTGCAAGTCTGCAGGTGGCTGCCTGCTCTCTCCCCCACGCGTGTTGATGGCTAAGGGCAGTGCTGCTGTACTGTACTGTATGTACACTTCATTGTAAGCATTCGAGGAAAGAGAACATTTGTCTAGTCAGATTTTTTTTTTTGAAGCTCTGTATTTGATGTTGTGCAATCCATGCCAGGCTTATGTATATTTGTAATGTATGCATATACTGTATACACACTATGTATGCATATTACACATACAGTATGGCTGAGTCATTTGTTCTTACAATAAGTTGCATAATCAGCTACATATAATATATGGGTGGTTGACGTGACGCCTTGTTTTTTCGTAACATTGGTTAAAAACCTACAAAACTGTTATTTTTCCTCTTAAAAACAAATGTCAATGAAAGAAGATGTGGTACATTAGGTTTCACATTAGATGAGAAGAAACATTTTTGTTTAGATTTATGTTACGGTTTATATGTCAAATATTCTGCGGCGTAACATTAATGAAACCTGCTGGAATATAATATATATATTAATTAACCAGCAACATTTTGAATAATGTATGAAGCATTTGGCATATTAACTTTAGATTAAGATATGTTAATGTGAAAAAAACTCATGACAGCCATATTACCGTAACTACAAGTTCAATTTCGTAACACAAATTGCGTCCTGTGGGGTGACAAGTATGTCAATGTTTGTGAACGGGCAGCTGCAAGGCCAACTACAAGGGTCTTAAAGACAGGCTTCTAACTAGTCAATACCTCAGTTATTGGAGAGTGGTGTGTGGAAGTTTAAGGTTACTATTCACCTCTTAATATGTCTACATATTGCAATGTTTCTGTCACGCAACAGTTGGTTCATTTTATGGTGTCCTGTGGTGTGACTGCTCTTATAGAAGGAAAAAATATATATGAAAACACATATTAATAAGATTAAACACAAAATTATTATCTAGTTAGCATGAGCTCAGAGGTCAGTCATGTATACAAAGGATTAAAAAGGCCACAATGCAGTGAATTTCCTGTGGTGTGACTTGATGTCCTGCGGTAATGTGTTACTCTATCCTTACTTGTTTTTCATGTATCATGTAAGGATATAAGGATACCAGGAGATTTATTTGTCACATTCACACAATTATTGCAAGTTATACAGTGAAACCATGCAGTGAAATCACATTGTCTGCCTGTACAATGCATAGGCGTGTGTGGGTTGGTGTGGGGGTGCGGTTGGGTAGTAGTGTGTGTGTGTGTGGGGTGGGGGTTAAAGGAGCAATAGTACAAAGACCATGGGGGATATGTTTGTGCAGAATATTAGTCATTTTATTGTATCTTACAGAAATGTCACACCAAGGATGTCACTCCGCAGGGCACATTTCCCCAAAAATGGCAAAAATTAGGTGAAATTCCACGGACCACTAAGAGCTTTATTTTTTCAAAAAAAAAATTGTGCCAATTTTTCATTCATTTTTTTCAGGAATTGGAAAACCTTTTTTTTTAAACGTCAACCACCCATATTCAGTATACCTTTGTATCCACACAGTGTATGTATAAATGTATAAATGTATAAATGTGTGCATGTATGAATGTGTGTGTATGCATGCACATAGACTAATACCACATGTACTTACCCTATGTACTCACCCATTGAAATGATCGATGTAAATTGATAAATGTAAATGTAAATAAGGCCATTTCAAAGACTAGATTAGAAGTAATTGGAATAGTCTTGAGCTTTATTTTGTGTTAATTTGCTTTACTTAAGTCATTTCATTTATTCATTTATTTCTTTTGCGATACTTTTCATTCCAACCTGCTGCGGTCTCCTAGTACACTCTCATGGCCCCCCAGGGGACACTGGCCCCTGCTTTGAAAACCACTGATGTAGTGAACTGCATCATCATCATCTCCCCTCATCATCAGACGGTACTGTAGCTACGCAGCTCTGCTTCTTGATAAGCTAGCTTGAGGATTCCGGAAGCATCCACAGTCTACAGCAGTGTATCTCAACAGGGACTCTACAGCCCCCCAGAAGGCATTGGGGAGCTCTAAGGGAGCATTGAGAAGGATTTAGCTGAGAGGGGGTAGTGTTTAGTTGCTATGGGGGCATTAGTTCATTTTATTATTTTTTTTACACTAAGGGGGACGTTGGGAGTGGGGGGTATTCAGAAAAATCTTGAGAGCCACTGGTTTACTGTATGCTGGAGTCTCATACCTTCAAATGAGCAACACTGTGATGATGAGAATGAATGAAAGAGCACTGTGTCGCATTGGCAAGGACATAAACAGAAAACTGTCTAGTAATGAGGGTTTTTTTTACAATTCAAAGACTTAAGTCATTATGTTAATTATATTCGATTACACTTAGGACTTTTATCCAAAGCAATGCTTTTTTTTATCCAAACTCTCATTACTACCAGGGAACCTCTTGAGAATAACAGCATAAACTGCTGCTGTGGATTTGTTTTTTTATTTTAGTATTTGTTTGGATTCAAAGCATCACATGCAACCTGTGAGCACTTGAAGCACCATGGAGAGTGCTACCCTTTTCAAACAGCTATCTGTGCTGATCTACAAACAAACAGAGTTGCAAAGGTTGATTGAGGATAAGAGGGATGGCCTTTTAGTATTCACCACATAACAAAGTGATGACTGCTGTGCTGTTTTATTGCTGTGTTCTGGTTCATGAATAATTTTGTTCAGCTCACAATATGAGACATTAAAAGCAAAACCAGGTGAATGGAGTTTAGAAATGATGGCAGCATGTCCATTGTATGATGATTTGGTTTCATAATAATGGTTACGATGATGGTGATAATTATGATGATGATTACAGTGCTTACACCCCCCAGAGCATTTGTTAGTCAAGGTGGGCTTGTCGGTATCAGACATATGGGACTAGGGTCAAAGACGAAACAGGGTTTTCAGGACTCCAAAAAATAAAACTGGTCCCTGACACCGTTCTTCAATTTTTTTGGGTACATTGGAGTGTAGAGTGATTAAGTTTATTATTTTCTGTTCAGAAAATAGTAAGGAACACGCATTTTACCCCATTTTCACCCATAAAATGTCATTCAGTGTAATACGGTGTTAAACTGTTGATAATGCAAAAAACATATAGATGATGTTAAAAAACTGAAATAAGCTACATACCATAGTAAAGGCCTATATTTAAGGTCTTCATCAAACCTAAAATTTCTACTAAAAGGCATTTGCAAATAGTTTTTGCAGTGTTTGTAGTCTTTCACCGAGTGCATTTCACCCATTTGGCTTTAAGAAGTTTTTCCACTGAAGAGAAAATCAGTTTAAAATGCACAATTATTCATTTGTTGTATGCCCCCGCATTTGTTGTGCTAAACAAATAAGTTTTGTAAGAATTTGACTTTATTTTCACATAAAAATGTGCATTTCACTGAATGACCACAACTATTACACTGAATGATGCCTTGGCAAAAAAGCCTATATAAACAGCTACTTTTCATTGCTATCATATTGTTACCATCATACTACAGTACTCAACGTCCTGAATGAGTGACAACAGAAATAGATGTTGTCAAATAATTGGTATTTTACTTAATATTGGGGCATTAAAATGTGTTTTGAAGAACTTCCAAGATCACAAGCTTAGAGGTAGGCTACTACTTAGGCCTAAAACAATAAAAAATTAATTTTTGTCTGTTAACCTGCATATTTCGGGGATTGTGACTTAGGGTGTTCTGATAATTCATGTACAACTTCCAAAATCCCAGAATCTACCCAGTAATATGGATGCTACATGGCAATAACAAGGTTATAATGGAAATAACAATAAAAGTCATAATTTCAAGTAGTATCATCATATTATTGTATCTTAGAGTAATATTGCAACTTATATTGCCGTTTTGATTCTTAATATACAACCATGAACTGATTACACTGAATGAAATGGCCCTTACACTGCATGTCACTGAATGACATCTCTTACACTGAAGGACGACCAAATACTTTTCACCTTATTTTTACCTTTTTACAAGCACACAGTTAGTCACCTACATGAGACGATGACTTTGACCCACAATGTTTACCATGTCTATTTAGAAAATATGCTTGTTTGGATGAATATCTGAGTATAAAAGTGTTTTTTGACATTTCACTGAATGACATCTGTTTTTGTGGACGCTGTTACCACAAGATAAAAATACAGAATTTTTGACTATTGAAGAACAAGATTCTCTCTTTGCATCATCACTTAAGGGGTCCCTAGGGTTCCTTTTGATGATGTCACATATTGTGTGTGACTATCACTTTTTATTATGATTTAAAAGCACCATGTTGATCTTATTACACTGAATGATCTCTAAGGAATTGAAAATCCGGACAAAAGTCCCCAGATGATTTGAATATCAAAACAAAATGGTAATAAAACATGCTTTTGATACAATAACAAGAACACTTCTAGAATTATGCCCAGAGAGTGAAAAAAGAATTTTGTTCGTCATTTTGCATAATTATTCAAGGATGTATTGATGATTTTTAAGTTCGGACCATTACACTGAATGACGTTTTTGCACTTTATGAGATTATTTAACACATACATTCACAATTATTTTTCTTTAAATGTTACTGAAACAAGAAACCAGACTATGCTGTTTATCAGCATAACATTCAAAATTCATTAATTTACTTTTTTGATAGTTAAATGAGTGCGGAACAAAAAAAATGCATGTCTCGTCTTTGACCCACTAGCAGTGGGAGGCTATGTTGTGGATAGTTTAGGAAATGTATTAAATAGGGCTGTAACGATGCACTCAATTTTCAATTTGGTTGATATATCATTTTATACGGTTCGATACATCGAAATCTATGAAAACTTTGATAGTTTATATAGGTAGAATAAGTTACAAGAGGCAACTAATTGTATAAAAAGTTACAATATAGTAGTGATGATTTGAAGCACCATCATATCATGGTTATTGTCTGGACTGAAAGGTAACAAAACTTTGAAAGGGCATATCACGATACTGCCTCCTTGCATGCCGATACAGTATCGTGACTGTGCATTGTGATTTCTCGGTTCGATACAATATTGTTAAACCCCTACTATGTAACTCCCCCAAAAAATATTCAGGTAAAGTATATATGATTTTCTGTAGAGGTAAAATTCACACAGTACATTTTTTTGGCAAAAGGCAAGGTGGTAAATGTTTGTTGTCAAGGACCCTGGATTACGATGATTGTCATTATATCAACTGTGTTTTTCTGGCACCGTTCATACAGTCATGTATCTCGATATGCTTTCAAGGGTTTGATATCTATAGTGGCATCCCTCTGTGGCAGCGCGTGAGCGAGCTGGAAGCTGAGGGATGAACAATAGTGCGTCTGTGTGCCCTTTCTCTGACTGTCTGTCCTTTTGCATGTCTCTTCTTTAGAGCGGCGCTGTACTACAGTAATTACAGGCGTCAGGACAAAAGGATACTCTTATTCATGTGCACACTCACGCCCATGCAGTGCACATGCTGCCCGCGGTGCGTTCTTCACGCGCACACACGCACAGGAACACACACACACACACACACACACGCTAATCACACGCACCCACACACACACTCATTCACATTCTCACGCACGTGCACACACACACACACACACACACACACACACACACACACACACACACACACACACACACACACACACACACACACACACACACACATACACACAGAGCGCTGCAGTAGGGCAGCTGTGAGTGGCAGGCATGCTGTGCAGATTGGGCCATATCATGAATACACACACAGAGCGGCGTGCTCATGAGCTGTGGTCCATGCTTAGACCAGGCAGGCCGGCAGGATGACAGGCATGGTGTGGAGACAGAAAAACAATATTTACCTGCAGTCTGGTCTGTGCATCCCTCTGTCTGTCTTTCTCTCTCTCTCCATCGCTCTGTCTCTCTATTACTCTGCCCCCTTCCCCTTTATTTTCCTCTGTCTATAATGGTCCTAAGAAGGACGGTGAGTGCACAGAAAAACAATATTTATAACTACCGTCTGTACATCTCTCTCTTTCTTTCTCCCCTTTTCTCTGTCTGTCTGTCTTTTCTCCATCAGGCGTTCTCACTATCTTACTTCATCCCCTGTGCTTCTGTTTCTTGATTTCCCTTTGAATAAATGTCTCTGTCTGTTTCTCACTCGTGAACTCTGTGTGCCTGGTTCTGTCTCTCCTCCTCAGTCTCCCTATCTCTCTCTGTACATCTCTCTATATCTCTCCTTCTGCCTTTCTGTTCTTTCGCTCCACATATGTTCAGCGTCATCTAAAGCCCAGTGGGGCTGGGTAAAGGGCACACTGAGGCAGAGGGTATTGTGTGGCGAGGTGCCCAAGGCTGTGCAGTACCAGTAAGGATGATTCACGGTGGAAAATGTGCCCAGTTTTGTTCTGTGAGGACTCCCATTCATCCAGGTCATGGCAGTCAGTGCAAGCCAAGTTGCAAGCAACTGCGGACAGATTTTATTTTGGAGTTTGATTTTATGTTGGAGCTTGAAAAAAATGCTTCACCTTTTTTAGAAATACATTTTTGGGACTTTTTATGCCTTTATTTGATGGGACATTGTGAGATGGTGACAGGAAGCGAGTGGGAGAGATGGATGGGGGAGGATCAGGAAATAACCTCAGGTCCACAGCGTACCAGTCAATGCCCCAACCAGGGCCTGTGTCAGTGTTACTTTTTACAGATTTAATTCAACACAAAGTGTATAATGACCAACTGGGTGTTAAATTAGACTGTCTAAGAGTTAAATTAACACTGCAAAATACTGAGCACGAGCTACAGTATGTCTCTGGAACACGGAGGTGGAGTTGTAGACCACACTCCTCATGATATAAGGGTCACATCAGTCATCCAATACTATGCATGCAGATATGAACTGGAGTGAGGGTCTTTGTGGGCATAGGATCCAGAGACTGAGGACTGCTTTGATGGTGTAGACGCAGTTCAGCATACTTAATGTGATAAGATCTCAAGACCGAGACCAAGCTCCAGGAAGAAGTTCAGTTGCTTTCAACAGCTCATCTGAACCATGTCTGGTTTGTTTCTTAGCATCACCAATGGCTTGGCTTCACCAATTATGTGTGTGAGATCAATGGAGTTTGTTGAAGTTGTCTTCTGTGATTTAAATGTGCATTGTGTAGGATTGAAGACTGAGTAGGTATTGCCACACTATGGTGTTCATTGAAACTGGGCTGCATATTGTCAAAGCCTAGTAAATAATAAAACCTAATAAACTAATATTTACTAGGTTGATCAAAGTACAGTAAGTTTTTCAGCTAAAAATGTTTATTTCTGGACATTCAAAATGGCAGACATGGAGAAGATCCACCTTATCCTGTATGAAAAGTGCAATTTTCCCAGTCATAATGGATACTTTGAATTTGATGATGGTGGTAAGTATTTGTAAGGTAACGTATTGGTAAGAATTGTGGAAATACTGAACATGTTACACAGTGCACCTTTAAGCTAAGCTGCATCCTTGGAACTTTCTACAGTTGTGATTGAATGTATGTGTAACAGATGCCAACAAGGTTTTACACCTGTGCTCTCATGCCAAAGGGTTGCTAGTGAAACGGAGGCTAACTAGCAGAGTTCGGTGTGGAACATTAGTAAACCTCCCTCCCAAAGCCTCAATACAGTGCGGTAGCATTGGGCTATCAGACCGGCCCTTTAGCTCAGCGTGCTTGTACTGTGACTCCCATAACCGAAACGTAGATGTAGATGACGAGGTGGCAGGCTCGAACCCAGAGGGACTAACTGTGCAGGAACACCTCTGTCACAGTGGTGCCGTTGACCCGGGATGGGAGTGAGGTTTAGGAGGCAGAGTGTAAAGGAGTCCAACTAGCAGAGTTCGGCATTGAAAGTTAGTAAACCTCCCTCCCGAAGCCTCAATACAGTGCGGTAGCATTGGACTATCAGACCGGCCCTTTAGCTCAGCGTGCTTGTACTGTGACTCCCATTGCTGAACCGATGTAGTTGACGAGGTGGCAGGTTTGCGCCCCGAGGAGGACGAACTGTGCAGGAACACCTCCATCACACTAGGAGGTCGTGGGTTCAAGCCCCGAGGGGCGGACTGAGTCAGGGAGACCTTGGTTACCTATATGCTTTCTGAAGATGAAGAAGTGCTAGAGGAAGTAAAGAACAGCATCAACATTTTACTTTTGACCCCAATGTAGCTGGTGTTTGTTACGGCACCCAGACTGGCACCCATCATCATCCTCTCTCTCTCTCTCTCTCTCTCTCTCTCTCTCTCTCTCTCTCTCTCTCTCTCTCTCTCTCTCTCTCTCTCTCTCTCTCTCTCTCTCTCTCTCTCTCTCTCATCTGCAATTGGAACTTTCTGTCTCCCAGCCAAGGTTGGAGCCACTCTCAGCAGGAAGAAGGATTAGAGGTAGAGAGGCAGAGACAGACAGAGAGGGAGAGCGAGAGAGAGAAAGAGAGAGAACACTGCTGTACTGGTCCCCAGTGTTACATAAGGCACTTTGTGCATGCTGGTCTGGGATGCATGCTGGAGGTGAGGGGGAGGCTCTGGCGATTACACGGCATGGCTCAGAGGGCGACATTGTTGAAACGACGAAAGGGGACGATTATGTTGCTATTATGCTAACTATGGTGAGAAACAGGATTGTCCATGATCTTTACCTCTGCTCTCTCTCTCTCTCTCTCTCTCTCTCTCTCTCTCTCTCTCTCTCTCTCTCTCTCTCTCTCTCTCTCTCTCTCACCCTCTCTCTCTCTCTCTCTTCATCTGTCTCTGTCTCACTCTCTCTTTCTCTCTCTCTCTCTGTCCATGATTTCATCTGTCATCTGCTGAGTGATGGGAAAGGTTTTCTTGTTTTCCTGCTGCTTACCCAAGGAACAGCATCTCCATTTATAATGCAATCAGACTTTCTCAGGTCTACAGCTGTTTAAAAAAAACAAAATTCACTAGAAGACCCATGACTCAACCCTGATTCATGATGGATGCCAGAGAAGTTGGGTAAATGGTAATTTATCAGATTGCAGTCATTTTTGCTGGCAAAGACATTTGGATATTGTTGTACTATTCCCCTAAATGGAGGCATTCCTGTCTGATCAGAGGTAGTAAATATGTAGTCAAGATGGCGCTCATCTGTAGTTTTTGTTTTTTGTTTTGCCTCCAGCGGTGCCTAGAAGGTCCTAACTAATCCTCAACCCTAATCACTAAACGCTAAACCTAAGTCCCACCTAATGGTCAACCCTAGTCCTAAACTTGACCTTAAACCAGGGGTTGGGAACCTATGTCTCGAAGGGCCGTTTGCAGCCCTTGAGGCCTTTTTATCCGGTCCCCAATATAGTTTTAGTGTTATGCAACTTCACATGAAATATGACATATTTTGTAAAGGAAACTTAGAAAATACAGGTACATTTGCAATACAGTGAAGTTTTATTCAGGGGACCTAGAGAGGGTGGGGTCTATTTTAAAGGTGACTGCCTTCAATATAGGCCTAAAGTGCAGGGGTAAATCCTGGTTTGTGTTCATAATACGGCCCTCGGAGGACTTGGCCATTGGATGAATTTGAAGTGGCCCTCGAATGAAAAAGGTTCACACTTAATTATCAATATCGCATCTTGTTTGATTTTGGTCAACTCTAGGCCGCCAGACCTATCAGGTGCAGCCATATCTAGCCTGTGTATTAACCCGACCTTGACCACAACCATTACGTGGCCCTGCACCGTCATGTTACTGCATCAGTTAATGACACTCAGTGCTGTACATATGCTTGCTGCAGTCACAATGTGTATGGGTCATTCCACGTGAAATCAACAGGATCCCGCACACTTAGGTCTCAAAAAAATCTGAAAATATTACCAAGCGTACCCATGGTACTTAAGAGAATCTCACAAGGGGTTCTGGAGCTCTGAAAATGACACCCAAAATGATTTGTCAGACTTGTGAGGTCTTCTGTTCAAACACTGATAGGGTTTCCTTTCTATTTACTGCTTTTTATGAGAGTATTTCTACTTATCTCTACCAGGGAAAAAAAATCAAGAACCTATATTGGGTACAAATACGTCTTTTGAAGGCCTAAACCAGGGGTGTCAAACTCAAATCGACAGAGGGCCAAAATCAAAAGCTTGAGCGAAGTCGCGGGCCAAACTCAATTTGTATATATTTTTTAACAAAAATGGACTAAAATTGCTCATGTTTAAATTCAACCAAATAGTTCAAATGTGCCTGCACATATTCTGTTGAATTTGAGTGTGAGCTGCAATGGCCTGGCCCACTCATATTCCTGTGATATAAGCATTTTCATGTTCAACTCTTAATAAACTACACAGTTGTGGTGTATGAGGGCCACCTGTAATACACATTTGAAATGATCTCGCGGGCCAAATAAAATGGCTCCGCGGGCCAAATTTGGCCCCCGGGCCTGAGTTTGACATCCCTGGCCTAAACAGAGCACATCCAAAAACTGCAATAAAATTTGTATCATCTTTGAGGGAATGCTATGACGATGCAGGATCATCCAGACCAGGGGTGTCAAACATACATACAGGCTTCGTGCCTGCGGCGAATCACACCCGTGAGGGTATTCCAGAACAACCTCACTCCCACTCGTGTCATATTGCTTAAGTAGCATTTATTAGTACTCTTTTTTTCACACACTTACAGACATTTCAGGGGACCCAATTTGAACTCCAGACGACCCCAAATTGGGTCCTGACCCCAGTGTTGGTGTACATTGTGCCGTCGGTTTCACTTCCAGGCACAAGTCGTGAACGTTACTGGATCTATACTGTTTCAGTGCAATGCAATCTGGGCACAGCGTTGTAATGAAAGCGCCATATGCGACCTGCATAATTACACCCACTACATATATGGAGTGTTGCTGTGATGTGAAGTTGAGACCCTGACACTTGTTGGTTGTTAGTTGTTGTTGGTGTTGGTGTTGGTGGCACTGACTAATTTCAATACTATTACGATGAATTGCGATACATGAATTATTGTGATGCATTTCGATATTCACTTTATTTTCTTTTTCACATTTGCGAACATTATACAAGAAAAATATAAATGAAAATATGAAAAAGCTACTTATCATTTTAAAAAGTTTAAACATAAAAATTATGGTGATTTGAAGCTTGGAAGCACCATCACATCATATCGTATATCATATCACGACACTATATAATAGGGCTGGGACTCGATTAGAATTTTTAATCAAATTAATCTATAGGCTTTGAAATTACTTAATCGAATTAATCGATTTTTAATCGCGTGTAAATATCTGACGTGAGAACAGTGAAAATTGTATTTTTTCACATGGATTTTGAATAATGACAATAAATAAGCTTATCTAAAAATATTGTTCATTTTTAAAAGAAGAGAGAACTCTTCACAATTTCAGATGGCTGTTCACCATAAGACATAATACTGCCCTCCACTGGTCTAATCCAGAACTATAGCTGTATTATAGTGCGATTAATTTTTAAAATCGCGTTAGTTAATTAATCTAATCGAGTGATTAATTAATCGAAATGAATGCATTAATGTCCCAGCCCTACTATATAAAATAGTTACAGCCCTATCCCTTACTGACATTGAGTGGTCTTATCAGCAGAGGATTGAGTGAGCTGAAGCGGCACCTCATCAGCACATTTGCAACGCCTCACTGTGTCAGATGCTCTCTCTCTCTCTCTCTCTCTCGCTCTCTCTCTCTCTCTCTCTCTCTCCTCCTCCCTCTGCCCTCATCTCTCTCCTCCCCTCTCTCTCTCTCTCTCTCGCTCTCTCTCTCTCTCTCTCTCTGACGAGACCCTCCTACGGCTTAGCATATTCAAGGATGCGTTGCTGTGGCAACCGAATGACACCTTGGTAGCCCTTAGTTGCGAGATTCTTCGTAAACATGCCAGCCGTGTGGTGGGTGGTCAGAGGTGTGTGTGTGTCTCTGTGTGTGTCTGTGTGTGTCTGTCTGTCTGTCTATGGAGCAGAAAGGGGAGCTTATGCTGAAGCCTGGCTGGAAATATGTGCTGAAATATGGGGGAGTGTTGTGTTGGCAGGAGGGTGCAGACAGTGTTTAGGATTATGTACTCCTCATGTACACCATGTCTGGGGTGCTGCTTAGTGGTTTGTGAGGGAGATGGACCCATTAATTTAAAATGATCTGTCTGAAATGTAGGCATTTTATTTCCTGTTATTATATTGATAATACCAGTTAACTTATTTGGATTTCTAATGAGGAAAATGCAGTAACCTCTTGTTCTCTTTGTCTCCTCATGTGTAATGGTGGGCATTTACTATATTGTAGCAGATACTTACTCTGTGCAGCTAAAACCATAGAATTCTTTATGTGTGAACTTACAAGAATGACTCAGTAGTACCTAACACTATATATATGAGGAGTTTGATTCGTGTTATCTTTGGTGTTTCCATGTGAACGAGAAAAGAGAATCCCTTTGTGTTCTCTAGCAGTAATGCAATGACGTGTCCAAAGCTGTTTATAGAGATCTCTTCACAGCGAGAACATCCATTCTGTGCTTTGTTTTGCCTACATGGATGGAATTGAAAGCTCGACGAGGGGGGGCGAAGTTAAATTTGGATCCAAAATTACAGTTTGAGCCCCGGTTAAAGTTGCCCTTAACCAGAAGTGCCAGAAACAAAAGTGATCATTACACTGTGGTTTGCATCCAGGAACATCCTCCTCAGTTCTCCTGCCAGCGTCGTGTCAAGCAAAGAGTAGCAGAGATGGGAAGAAAGACAGGGACAGTTGGGAACAGTTACGGATTAACACACAGGCTAGATATGGCTGCAGCCTAGAGTCCCCCACCTGCCAGGGGGGCCCTGATTGGCCAAAACTTAAAAATGGCTGAATCAGGACAGGATGCAATAGGGACAAATTCATGTGTCGTGTTGAGTAGAGTTGGTAGACGTGTTATCCTTAATTCCTAGCTCGTAAACATGCCCGTACATACTATATGGTATGTAAATTTATCGGGAAATTTGTCCTCCGGGGGCCCCACAGCAACCTGAAGCCATCTTAATCCGGGGAACACTGGCCTGTGATAAGATCTTGAAACGTAGCATAGCGGTCTCGTTTGAGAGTTTGAAGTTATGACTGACTTTAGCCAAAGACTTGGGTCTGTGCTTTCCTCTCTGACACTTCATCTTTAACACTTGGAGATGGTTTACTTTTCTCTATATCTCTCATCTCACCACGATGATCTTGTGGAAAAGTCAGTAATTGTTTTCAGAATACAGCTGAGGTTAAAAAAAATGCTGCCAACAAGACTACCTTTGTGCAATACGTTTCCAGAACAGCAGCACTGATGTTCTATGTTCCTCAGTGTCTGGTGATTTCTATTGTCTTCTTGTAAGCAATTGGAGTTGTTTTTAAATTTATTTTTAAACCTTGAATTAGAGACGCCAAGTTGCACGAGACCCGCCTGGCTATTTCTGTGTGCAAGTTGGTGATTAATACAACATGAGCCTGACAAGGGAAGTGTTTGGGAGTAAACAGCATGTGCGGAAGAGCGCACCATGGATGAGTACTACCCTACCGCACATATGTCTGCGATCTGCCGCTGGCACAATATTGAAACACGGACACTCCGTGGCGTTTTGTTTGTATGTATTTTTCGTCTATAAATAACACGGCACCTCCATATTTCTGAGCAGCTGCGCGGACTCTTTCAACCCAGCTCTCCACTCAGTCTGCTGGCTGGCGGTGGTCCTTGGCTCGACTCTGCGCTGGATGAGTTCCAGCCGGGCTTGGCGTATGGTGGGGGATTGGTGTTGGGGGCTGGTAGTGGGGGAAGCTTGCCGGTGAACTACTATCTGAATCACGTTCAAAAGCAATTAGGCCCTTGTGTTTCTCGGAAGACCGCAGATGAGTTCCGCTTACGGCGGGTGTTACCCACATGCAGAGCTTGGACCCAAAAGACAGACACTTGCATAGCAAGTCCTTGTTGTATTGGTCACACATGGTCATGTTGAACAACAAAAGGATTTCCACCACTTCGGTTGTTCTAAGCACTATCTGATGTGTGGAGCATGTCTTAGCAATGTGTAATTGGCTCTCTCTGGAGCGGCATTAAAAACAGCTCCTCCAGACGTCTGGCTACTTAGTGTGGTGGTTACCCCATGCAGGGCAGAAAAGCTAACGCACTAGTAAGCACTAGTATTCAGAGTCAGAGTCAATGTCAGAGTACTTTATGTGGTCAAGCATCTATGTAGTAGGTGTTTGGCATAAAATATTATAATTGCCTTTGACAAGATTTCAATGTGCTGTTGAAACTAAACATACTGATATATTGTTGACATCAACACACACACACACACACACACACACACACACATACACATACACATACACACACACATACACACAGTTGAACAACCAATACTGTAAATAGCCTATGGGAAAAAATCAAGGTTGAAAAACTAACTTATTTAAACTTCGGAGATTCCTATGGCTTTAATCCTTGAGAAAAAAGTACATAGCTACATAGGACTCCCCTTGAAGAATTGAAATGACCCAGGAACCCTTTTTAAACTACATGGTTCAATAACTGGGGGTTAACTCCGTGTAAGGGGTAGACCTCCTAATGGGGCCTACAGTGCATTCTTAGCAAAGCCGTTCTTAGCTATGCCAGCACGATGAAGCCATATTTCAAATATCTTTGGCAGTAAAGCTTTACTCTTGAATGAACCCGCGTGCAGGGGAGTGTGACTATGTTCCCACAGTTCTTTGTTAGTCTACTGTTAGAAGAGTGAAAACCTTGCGCTGGCGATTTTTTTTTCCCTCCAGTACCCAGACCAAGACCACTCCCAAGCCTAACATGTCAATAAAGATATTTTTTTTGTGAAAAATTATTGAAATTTGAAAAAAAAATGTAGAGCAGTGGTTCTCAACTTTTTTTGTGAATGGACTTAATCATAAGCTTGCCACACCCCCTGACCTCATCATAAGCCTGCTAACGACCCCTTAATATTAAAAAATGAAATGGACTAATGCCCTCCCAATGGCAACTAAGCACCACCCCTCTCCACTTTATCCTTCTCAACGCACCCTAGGGCTCCTCAATGGCCACTGGGAGACTGTAGAGCCTCCTTGATAAACACCACTGTAGACTGTAGATCTTAGAGCTCAAGTGGCTCTCGAGGAGATTTCCAGAAATTTAGTCAGCATTTTGAAGGCATGCTACTACCATAGAATATATTTGTAACATTTTAGGAAGCTAAACACATCAGAGCTTGTTCTGTCACTACAATAAGAGCTTGCTCGGTTCTTTCCGGTTGTCCTGTTGTTAACTAGCCATTGGCCTTGGCTTGGCTTAGGCCTGCTGCTGGCCATTAGCCCGTGAGGCTGCTATTAGCAGATTTGCTCAAGCTTAGCGGTGGGGGCGAGGGGGAGCCTTCCAGTCCAGGGGGGAACGAACAAACAATGCAGCCCAATGTCCACACGCTTGCTCCACAGTAAGTGTAATCCATTAGTGATCAAAAGGTGGAGCATGTGAATTATGGAGGGACATTAAGCACTTAATCAGGCCAAAAATAGAGCCCACCTCCCCCCCACACACACACCTCCTCCGAAGCAGCTTTTTGCAATGAAAACGCCAGTAGTCCGCAATGCACTTCCTTTGACTTCTCAATTGTGTGTGTGTGTGTTTTTTTTTTACCTAAAACGAATCTAAACTAGCCTAAATTTTCTTCTCATTTCGCAAGATGACAGAAAAAAAACCTGCCTCTTAATATGTGCTCTTGTTCAAAATTACAGAAGCAGTCTGCCTCTACAATGAGAGGAAATGGGTCTTCTCCAAGTTTGATTCGATTTCTTGCAGACTGAGGTGCACAAATGGCTGTTAAAACTGTAACATTAGCCTAAGACTAAGCAGCCAATGATTTGAATTTCTCTTAAGTGTATGCAAAGATGCTGATCACATTTCCAAGGTCACTGTGAGCACAGTCTGTGTCTGCTGTTATGACGATGCAAGTGTTGGGGGGGGGGGGGGGGGTGTTGTTGAGTGCAGGATATGCATGTTAGCTGTTAGCATTCACTTCCAGGGGGCTCTGTGGCGATGCCCCCACTTACTGCACCTGGCTGGCTGAGGCTCAGCCCATTTGCTAATTACAAACAAAGCATTTCTATTTATTCTCCAGACGTATATTCAGTATCGATGTCTTTTTCCATATCAATGTCTTTTTCCATATCCCGCTCCATGTATTTCCAGGAAACTCTGTGGCGATGCCCCCACCGACTGCACCTGGCTGGTTGAGGCCCTTTGCTAATGATGTGGCCCTTTATCACTTCATTCAAGTGGAGTCTCCTTCAGCCTATCAGACGCAGTGATTCCCTATACATGCTGTGCTGCCAGACTCTGATGGGGCGATGAGAGTGTGTGTGATAAAAATGCTTCCTGATAACATCTGTATCATGTGTACATCTGATTATCATTTAGTGTGTGTTCTGTAGTAGAATATGTGTGTACTAGGGGACTGGGAGAGAGAGAAAATACAATGCATATACAATAGAACACTCCCACTTGCATTAATCATCCATATGGAGCATTAATGCTGAACATGTGGCGTGCCTACAAATAAACACAATGAAAAAACAAAAAAACAACCCCAAGGCTATAGATCACCATTCATATACAATACATACGGATGTACGTATAGCCTACATACAAACGCACACGTGCACACACACACACACACACACACACACACACACACACACACACACACACACACACACACACACACATGCACACACACATGTACACTGATGGTACATAACACATCACACCCGGCATACCCCCCCCCCCCCCACCTGGCACTGCTAAAAGAATCCCAAGAAGTCACATCCCATAATTTTCACCGTCTTTTCTGTGTTGCCAAATTGGGCGGTTTCGCGCCCTATTGGGCTGCTTAGGATGGCCGTCTGCAGGTTAAAACAGGTAAAAAAGGTTATTTGGGCGTGTTTTTCTGCAAATTTGTGGCCATAGAATTTAGTTCAAATTGGGCAGGATTTAGTGCTTCCAGGAGGACAAGCCCCAGAGCATTTTTGGACTCGAAATCATCAGTCTCCTCCGGCAGTGGAAACCCTGCCTCTTCCTCCTCCTGCCTTTCGAATCTGCTAGTACAGCAACTAGCGTACAGTGTACACACCCTATTAGTAGTACAGCTGATGGATGCACACAGGATACATTCGGACCGTGTTCATTTAACACATACAGAGTTACGTTTCACACTCTTCTAGTTGGTCGTTACTGTCTGAAGTGTTAAGTTAACACTGGTAATTTTACTGCGCTGCATTAGCTCCCTAATGGTGTGCAGCAGTTTCTTATGGCGATGGTTCCCAAACTGGGGGTCGGGACACCCACGGGGGAGGCAGTGGAGGTACTGCAGGAGAAGGGTGTGTTCGAATAAAACCTGGGATATATCGATTCCATACACTTATCATTAGTAACAGAATTCCGTTTTATGGTGAATGTCTTTACTTTTCCTGTGATTTTCACATTACAATTTGGCAATATTAAGGGCAAAAAAAACCGCGTTGTTTGGAATATGGGTCCAATAGGGGATCTCGACCTCGGCTTGGTTTAAATGGCTAAGGCATTGTCCTATTCACTGTTGACTGTTAACGGTTACGATACAATTGTGGCCTGAGGTCTTGTCCCGATCCTCCATCTCTCAAACTATTCTGTCTAAGTAAAGGCTTACAAGCCCCCTCCCCCCCAAAAAAGGGGTCCCTACAGAAAAAGTTTGGGAACCGCTGCATTATCTTATGGGAGCAGGTTGAGCAGGTGTTTCCTCATAATGAGGTGGCAGAACTGGTGATGTAAAGAGCTCTTTCCCAAAATGCTACAAAGGCCATTCAAATGCAGTTTTCTTTTCTTTTTTATGTGGTTTCCAGGTATCAGGGTGATTGGACGTGGGCTAATGTTATCTTATTTTTCCCACCAAATTTAAACAAAATAATTGTGCATTTTATTGATTAACTGAGAAACACAATAACAACACACTGTTTTAAAAAATACTTTTCAAAATGGAGATACTGCATTTTGGAAAGGAGCTCTTCAGTTTTACGATGACTGCCTCTGCAACTGAGATTTGTTGGTGTTCACCCACCCCCTTACAGTTGTTGTTACGGCAGCGTTATACATTATCGGTCTCTGTGTAGTGCGGGGCGGTGTAATTAGGCTAAGTACTGTAAGAGTGTGTACTGGTGATTTGTCTCCGTGTCGCTGGTGTTTGTGCTTGCCAGACTAAATGTACATAGCGGCTTACACATGTATGCACACGTTTCGCATTAATTATTTGTAACCCTGTTCTCATCTTTAAAACACCATTTTGTGCGTGTGTGTGTTTGTGTGCACGTGTGTGTGACAAAACCGCCGCAGGCTCTCTGTGTCCTTCATTTCTTATGGTGCTATATGGAAACCATTGACACGTTGAAGTTGAATTTAACCAAATTGAGTCATATCTCTTCCGTCCTACACATCTCTTGTCAGTTTTCTCCAGATTGCATGTTGATGTTGGCAAATATTTAAACATTTGCAATCATCTTTGCTGCCTCATTGCTTTAAGATCAGGCATCCGTTACATAGTAGAGTAAAGATGTAAGCAATTCGATAGTGTGTGTCAATGGACACTAATGGAAATTAGTAGGTCAACTTGTACCCAGTCGTGGAACAATTACACACAGGGCCCCAGGGCAAGCCCCCACCCCCCCACAACCTGCCAAGGACACAATAGGTACCCCACCCACCAATCCGGGAGGACCCCGGGCCCTGGGCCCCAGGCCGTATGCCCTGTTGCCACAGAGCCCTGCTGGTATCTCGGGGACACATCATGGTCAGTGTCTCATGCTTAAAAGCAGAACATTTGTTGCCCCTATGGCTATTCCACTGTGTTGCACTCTCTCGATACCATCTGGTATCAGCTGTTGTCAGCTGGTTTGTGCGATTCATTGTCCTGTGTTGAATTTACAATGTTACAAAATGCCCTGTATTTGGACCCATTTTTTTCTGACAGCATGCCCTTCATCAAACATGTCTGTGTTGGGATGTTGCAGTCTTTTTTGCCCTTTTTTGAGATGAATGTGTGTATTTTTTCTTTGTTAAACCCATATTGTACATGCATATGACAGAGACTTAGACACACATGACCAAGACACTACGCAATCCTACACAGTGCACCGATATTACAAGTTGACAAGCGACTTAAATATATATTTTTGGTCTTTTTGACTTTTCAATATAGGACAGTGAAGGTGGTGACAGGAAGCGAGTGGGGAGAGAGAGACGGGGAGGGGCCGGCAAAGGACCCGAGCCGGGAATAGAACCCAGGTCAGCCGCATGGTAGTCGAGTGCCCTACCGGTTTGCCATGGCAGGGCCACAAACATTATTTTAATGTTGAAAAAAAAGACAAGTTATTCTAGGCACTCCAGAATGTGACTTCAAATAAGGAATGGATTTGCAGAAGCCTTGATTAAATGTGGACAATGGGGATTGATTCTCAACACCCAAGAACACCCAGCACACGGGTAAAGATCCCTCGACCAACTGAGCTGCCAGCCATCCGTCTACAAATCATTCCAACATTTGTGTTGCTGTAAAGCTTTGAAAAGGTTGTCAAAGCATACATAACAAGTACAAGTACGTATCTTAAGTGTGTCGCACAGTAACTCGAGTGTCCATGGTGGCTCCTCTGTTTATTTGTGTGCCGTGCTCCCCTGAAACCTCCCCTCCCTCCCTGACAGTTGCTGGAAGATAGGCCAGATAGGAAGTTTATCGGACACAGATGTGTGTCGCTGTGTTCCCACACGGACTGGTCTCTGTGACTGAGTCTCTGTTTTTGTTTTGCCTCAGTGTAGCGTGGCTGTGTGCTGGTCAGTGCCTCTGGTTGCCAGGAGACGGACGGGTGGCCACAGCACAGCACACTACATTCACCCTTCCCCGTTGCCCCCTCCCTGGCTGTCTGCTCTGCTCTGCTCTTCTCTCACTGTCTGGCTGTTAGGCTCATTCCAGACACCCTCCTACACACACACACACACACACACACACACACACACACACACACACACACACACACACACACACACACACAAATGCGCACATGGACAGACACACACACACACAAATGCGCACATGGACAGACACACACACACACAGACAGACAGACAGACAGACAGACAGACAGACAGACAGACAGACAGACAGACAGACAGACAGACAGACAGACAGACACAAACACACACACACACACACACACACACACACACACACACACACACACAGACAGACAGACAGACAGACAGACAGACAGACACGCACATTCCCACTCTGCTACCCCACCACTTTCCATCCCCCCAGAAAATAGTTGATATGAAGCTGGGTTGTTCCATACAGGGTTCATAAAAAGAAACGCGGGAGATTCTCTCCGTGCCCAGAGTGCATCTGAGGATACAGAGAATGATCCATCAAGTTAGAACCCTGCAAGTGATGAGGAGCACAACACATTCTTCCCCAACCAGACAGACCACTACTATTAAATAATATTAATAGTTTCCTGTCATGGTTGGATAGACAGTTCCTCTGTTGGTTGTAGTAGAAGCTAAATCATAGCAAGTTAGCGATCCATCAAGTTCGAATCCTGCAGGTGGGGGAGAGCTCAACACGTCTCTTTTTTGGTTTTTTGGATACTAAGCAAATATTCATTTTCATTTTCTGTCGTTGCTGGATCTAAGCTTCTTTAATTGTTTTGATTTTGTATATTATTTAAGCTACATTTATAGCAAGCTTAATGACCTGTCTAGTCAGTATCCTGCAAGTGATGGAAGAGCCCTAAGCGGTGAGAGGTTCTGCATGTTTTTTCCCAACCAGGGATAGCACTGCTATTAAAGCAATATTACAGGTAGTTGTTGTGTTTTCTGTCATTGCTTGGTCTATTAGTTCCTTTGTTGATTCATTATTCATAGCAAGCCAGTATCAAGTAGGTATCCCAAGTGATGAAGAGCTCAACAAGAACGATCATCCTTTGGTTCCTCCCAGAGACACTTCTTATACAAAATAATATTAACTGTGTTTTCTGTCAGTGCTGAAGATTTAGCAAGTGATGCCAGGCACCATGAATCCGCCACCCCCTCCCACTCCAACAGTGTTTTTCAATGACCTTGGTCTTTGCCAACGGTCTTACTCACACACGGCCTTAGGTGATACACATGTGCCTCCAATTTCTGTTGTTCGAGGTTTATTGCCAAAGAAGACAGAATTCATGCTTATTCGCAGCGGCAGTGACTTCATGAGGTTTCCAATAGCTAACCGAATCAAATGAGAACAAACAAACAAATAAAGCAACATTATTTGTCACGGCACCAAACCAACAAAATTGAACCCAAAAAAAGTCTGTCACAGCACCATGTGAAACTTCCAAGGAAAACCCCTATCTGAAAAGATGGCAGGCCGCCTAGGCTTTCCTTATGCAAACGTCTCGGGGTACCACTGATTTTTATTTCTTCCTAATGGCTGGTGATCTTGCTTGATCACGCAGCCTATAAATCAGTAAAATGCAAGAGCCCTTCTGAGGCCTTCTCCTCCTGCATGCGTGCCACTCACTACTCAAAGGCCAGGGCAGACTCTCGAGTGCCAAACAGAACCAATAGGGCTCCACTGCTGTCTTTTTTACCCAAGGAATGTATTCAGTGTGTCTTCAGTGAATGAAGCTAATTGACTTATTTTACGTTGCCTGTGGTCTGTGTCTCTCTCTCTCTCTTTCTTTTTCTTTCTTTCTTTCACTCTTTCTTTCTTTCGCTCTTTCTTTCGCTCTTTCTTTCTTTTTCTTTCTTTCTTTTGCTCTTTCTTTCTTTCTTTCTTTCTTTCTTTCTTTCTTTCTTTCTTTCTTTCTTTCTTTCTTTCTTTCTTTCTTTCTTTCTTTCTTTCTTTCTTTCTTTCTTTCTTCCTCTCTCCCTGGGTATACGAGGAGTGGTTAGTGTGGCATTAAGCGTGTGTGTGTGTATGCACATACAGTATCCAAGTATATAAGAGCCATAAGGGCATTGAAGCACACATGTAACATAACAGCTGAGCAGGTTGCCTGCCTTTTGAAGCCACTCTCTGGCTGTGGAGGACCTCAGCAGAGCAGACTGAGTCAAGCAAACTTCATGTGACAGGCCCGTGGGCATTTCACTTGTGATCCTTCCTTGGCCTCCCTCTACTCCCCACTCTCTCTCTTGCTTTTCTTTCTTTCCCTTTCCTTTTCTTTATTTTCTTCTTTTCTTCTGTGTGCGTTCCTTTGACGGTACACCGGACTCTCTGTTCTTTGTTGTGAGATCTCTATCTATCTGCAGGTCTCTGTATGTTGACCCGGAGAGATGTCATCTGTGAACCTCAAGCATCTGGTGCATGGAGTCACGCTCACCCCATAATATCCGGCTTAGGCTGTGGAACAACTTGCAGCCGCTCTCCCTCGCTTTCTTTCTTCCCCTCTGTATTGTTCTCTCTCTGACATCTCTCCATCCTCTCTCTCTCTCTCTCTCTCTCTCTCTCTCTCTCTCTCTCTCTCTCTCTCTCTCTCTCTCCCTCTCTCTCTGACTTCCTCTCCGTTACCCCATTCTGTCTGCTTCCCCAACCCACCCGTCTCCCCCCACTGTCTGTGTGTCTGTCTGTGTCTCTCACCCCACTCTCTCTCTCTCTCTCTCTCTCTCTCTCTCTCTCTCTCTCTCTCTCTCTCTCTCTCTCTCTCTCTCTCTCTCTCTCTCTCTCTCTCTCTCTCTCTCTCTCTCTCTCTCTCTCTCTCTCTCTCTCTTCCTGCATCCTCCATCGCTCTGCATCTCTCTCCATCTGCACCCTCTACCTGTCTCTACCTCACCCCACTCTCTCTCCTCCTACCTAACCATCTCTATACCACCCCATCTGTCTGTCTGTGTCTCTCACCCCCCCCCCTCTCTTTCTCTTTCTCTCCATCTCTCCTTCACCTCTTCTTTCCCTCCACTTGTCCCCATATGTCACTCCTGGCTGAAGGTCTTTTTTCACTCCTGTCCCTCATCTCTTCCTCTCTCTGCCCATCTGTCTGTTGCCCCTACTCTTTCTTCTCTTGCCCATCTCTCTCTCTCTCTCTCTCTCTCTCTCCTTTCCCCAGATTCATTGCTCTCGCCCCACTCATTCTCTCTCTCTCTTTCTCTCTTCTTAACCCCTTTATCACTCCATCCCCCCCCCTCTCTCTCTCCCTATCTCTCCCCTCAACCCCCCGTCCCTCAGCCCTGTCTGAAGGTGCATATGGAGGTTAGCGTGGTGCGGTGCCCTTTGGCCCAATGTTGCATAAGCCCGGGCCCAGCTGAGGCTCACAGGATCAGGGCCGCGCGCCACACAGGCCTGCCTGACTTAATGACATAAGCTGCCAGGAACACAGGCACTCCTGTTGAGAGAGTACGGAGAAGTAGTATAGAGAGAAGGGAGGAAAAAGAGAGAAGGATGGGGGGGAAAGACAGGATAAGAGAAAGAGAAGAAGGGAGGGGAACCTAACAGGGGATGCGATCACATGCCTTCCTTGTACTCCAGGTCCGTTTTAACCCTCTAACCCCCCCTCTACTAGCGTGGCTGGAGAAAATACACGCACGCACCACGCGCACACACACACACACACACACACACACACACACACACACACACACACACACACACACACACACACACACACACACACACACACACACACACACACACACACACACACACACACACACACACACACACACACACACACCTGACATGGCAGTGTGTTTCCTCCTTTATATAATAAGTGCTTCATTTTCATGGTACTTTTTCTTCTTTCCAACCTCGGTAGATCAATGGGGTATTCATGTGGTTTTCCACACTGGATCAATATAGTAAGCCAAATTAAAGGTTTGTGTGCGTGCGTGGCGTGCGTGGCGTGCCGTGTATACACATTTTTCTTAGCGTAAATTGGGAGATTTTACTGTGTAACCATTAACCTGACAGTCTGTTGTTCCTTAATGTTGTCTAATGTATAGAGCATTGAAATGCCCCAACACCCTCTAATTTGATCTTGTTCACTAATTGAGAGTCGTTAGGAAACCTTTTGAATGTTTGTAATTGCAGTGTCTCGTACAGCCTAAGTAACTATGTTTCCCTCCTAATTTTCTGCTTCAGAAAATCTGCTTTGTGCTGTGGCACTTTGATGTCTCTCAGGCCAGCAGTGATATAAGGCATAGCACAATTAAGGAAAGCAAACTAGCTGACCAATCTCTTAAAATGTAACGACCATCCAGTCAAACAACTCCTAAAAGGGATTTCAGTGACTACAGTAGCTGTGGACATAGACATATACATATGTGGACTCTGTGTTGTCTTTTTACGAGGGCTTATTTTTTCAGCTTTATTGGCACTTGAGGAGCAAACACGCTCACCTCATTTACCGTAGTGTTGTCTCGTTCAATGCAAAAGATGTTATATTTCCATCAGCCATTTTGAATTTGTAGACGGCAACTGGGAAGATTTGGACAGGAAATATGTTATGCTGGCAAGGAATCCATTTATTTTCTGCACATAAACCATGTCTTGATGAATAGAAATATTTTCTGTATGTTCTTTATGTGTTGACACAGATGCATTAAAAGGTCAAATCTCTTGTTCGACTTTTGACCAAACTCGACTCCCAAAATAGCAATGTGCGTATGTATGCATTTTCCTCCCCCTGGCTGAGTTATTAAGAGTTAATCCGCGGCACCGTGAGTGCACAAGAGAACGACTCCTCTCCCCTGCTCTTCTCTTCCTCTTCCTCTTCCTCTTCTTCTTCCTCTTCTTCTTCTTTGTCCTCTTCCTCTTCTTCCTCTTCTTCCTCTTCATCGTAGAGGAGAGGGGGTGATTTGTGTCCGAGCGAGCGGACCCCTGGCCGCCTCCTCTGTGAGGAGAGACAGAGCCTGCAGCACCCGTCAGGAGGTGGCCGGAGGAGTTATGGCCCACAGGCAGAGGAGGAGGTAGAGGTGGAGGAGGAGGAGAGATGTTGTCATCCGGGTGACGAACACCTGATTTAGATCAGGAGAGTAGAGGATAGGGCGGGGGAGGGGGGGGATGTAAGAGAGGAAAGAGGGAAAGGATGAGGATAGGAGGGGGAGGGAGGATGAGAGAGGAAAGAGAGGGATGAGGGAGGAGAGGAGGGAAGGGGAAGGATGGGGTGAATACGAGAGCCAGCATGAATTAGCAAGAAGGGAAGGCGAGAAGGGATGGAAGGACCTGCCTGGTGTAATTTACACTGGACTGGACAGCACATATTTTTGGATTTGAATTCTGCTTCTACTCCAGGCTTGGAAAATGAAAAAACGGTCCTTGTTGCAGACAGTGTGAAGCCAACTATCAGAGTTTGTTTTACTGAACACTTCTAGTTGCTTCTACGCTCATGTGTGTTGAATTAGCACTGCAAAATGTACTGTGAATCCTTTCAAGAGGTCTAGTTTAAGAGATTATTACTATCATAGGCAGCCATACTGTAGCTTCTCTGGACCGGCGGCACTAAGCTCACACTTGGAACAAGCCAGGTCGTTTATGATTGATCTACCCCCAGAATTAAACCTTTTTTCTGGAAACGGCTTAGACAGTAGTCTAGGAAAACATCTCTAAAAATACCCTCTGGCTGATTTTATTTCCCCATCTCGCCTCACTCCTCCTCCACTTTCTCTCCAGACAAACTGAAATTAACTGCAAACCTTAAACGTTGTGGTGTCAGCAATAAGACTTCAAAGAAGGTCTCATCATTGCTCATAACAGTTTGGGTGGTATTGGCTTTTCCAACATCTCACGTGGCCTGTGAGGAGGAGATGGGGAGGATCATCCTCTGTTGGACAGTGCTTTGAGATGATACCCTGGCGAGCCAGACTAAGACGTGCAAATATATATATATATTTATGCCTTTATTTGATAGGACAGTCTGAGATGGTGACAGGAAGCGATTGGGACAGAGAGACTGGGTGGGATCGGGAAATGACCCCGGCCGGACTCGAACTGGGGTCCCCGTGGGCATGCAAGCCCAAATGTGGGGGGCTTAGCGCGCTGCGCCACAGCGCCCCCAAGACGTGAAAATATGAGTCTGGAATTGTTGGGTTCAGATAGCTGAGGTGTCTGTGTAGGACCAAACCATTGTTGTTATGGTTCAACTTGTCTCTGCCTTGGCCAGTGCTATGGCCAATCAAGCAACCACTTTTGTGTTAGCTGAGGCCATGCTGCTGCCTCCACCATACAGAGAAGGAAAAAAAACAGTTGCCTTGTGATTGGTGAGCCCGGGCTGGTGCCTGTTGTGACAATCTTTTAAGAACCAGGGCTAGAGCAACTCGCTAGGCAGACATATTTTTGGCTGGCGGTCCGGTACATCTACTTTACAGGGCTATTGAGATGGACTCCCTTTGACCACCACAGAAGCTTTCAACCATCTGTGTTTATGTTTCTGGAGTGCCAAACAACACATCTAACAAATTGCTGCAAGATCTATGAGATTTATGCTTCAAAACCACCATCTGAAAAGCCCTAAAATGGAATGCATAATAAATGGTGGAAATGGCATGATTGGCAGTTTTCCCCCCACTTTTTTTGTAGCCAGTTCTGTGGTTGGTTTTTTTCACACTCTGTGGAATTTTACCCCTCTACCCCAGTGATAGTTTATAATTCTGTTGTGGTTGTCATAGGACATGACTAGGACTGTAACGATATTGTATCGAACCGAGAACTCGTGATACACAGAGTCACGATACTGTATCGTGATACAAGGAGGCAGTATCGTGATACGCCCTTTCAAAGGTTTATTACCCCTTAGTCCAGAAAACAACCTCATGATTTGATGTGATAGTGTTTCCAAACTTCAGTGGAGATACATTTCAGAAATTGTGGGGTGTATCGAACTGTAGGTCAAAAATCGTGATACGAACCGAATCGTGAGTTGAGTGTATCGTTACAGCCCTAGACATGACGCTAATTTAGTGTGTGTGTGTGTGTGTGTGTGTGTGTGTGTGTGTGTGTGTGTGTGTGTGTGTGTGTGTGTGTGTGTGTGTGTGTGTGTGTGTGTGTGTGTGTGTGTGTGTGTGTGTGTGTGTGTGTGTGTGTGTGTGTGTGTGTGTGTGTGTGTGTGCGCGCTCGTGTGTGCGTCCGTGCGTGCGTGCGGGTGAATTTAGTGGAAATTTGCCTCCATATCGTCCTTGTTTCTTACCTCATAGCCTCTCAGAACTGGTCTCAGATCCCTCCAAACCAGATGCACTTGTACTTTGGGGTCTTTTTTATTACCCTTATCATACTCTGCTGCCTAATTTGGTATGCAGTATGGGGACCCTTAAAAAAAGGGTAGAAGTCGTCGAGGGAAAAAGTAGAAGAATGACATCTGGGCATACCATATTATTTATAGCCAAGTGTGGTGAGATGTCATTGCCGTGCCACCTCTGTAAGCAACAAGTTTCCCCTTTGCACACAATGGCTATGTTTACATGAGACATTTAATTCAGAATTAACTCCTATTTTATTCTGAATAAAGCTTAATTCTGCTTTGAAAACGTCATGTAAACACTTCATAATTCGGAATGAAATGAAAGAACAAACTAAACTCGACTGAACTGTTTAGTTCTGAATTATTCATTCGGAATTAAAACCGCAGCAAATGTAGATCTGCAGTGTTACCTACTTCCTGGAAAAAGGTAAAGATAAAAAAAACAGCTGAATGACCGACTGACTAATTGACAGACATCAGGGTGTGTCGAGACATGTTGAATTGATTCATGATCATCAATGGACAGTGCACTGTTTGAAGTGTATGTGTATAGACTATACTATATACTACTCAGAGCCATTTAATAACAGAGTTGCGCAAACCGGGGACCAGGAAGTCGGTTGGTGATGTGATTCGCGTAGATTAAAATGTTTCTTAACAGTAAACTTCTGTTCGTTGGAAACTAACACAGAAGCATCACATACCAAACAAAGATTAAGTACAAACAAATTACATTACCTTTACCACATTTTCTGTGTTCTACGGCCACCTCCTGGAACTAAGTAACTTCTAATAGAACTAAAGTCAATGGGGATTTCCATGTTAACGCTCCGTGAGGCTCCATGAGAGCCGCCATTGCTGTGGAAAGATTGGTCCATAGAGGTCTATGGGAGTGGCGTAACTCTGATATTAGATGGCTCTGATACTACTATACTATAGTGGAAGAGAGAGTGGGCTTAATGTCCCCGGCCAGTCCTCCTCTCTACATTGTAAACCACACACATTAGTGACATGGCCAAGGTCAAGCATTCATTGATGACTCATTGATTACTTTGTTTTTCACTACAGAATATTGTAATGTTTTTTGATCCAACCAAAACTGATTGTATGGTGAGTCCAACCTTATTAAAGAACACCCTTGTCCTGCACAAATGTTGAATTGTTCTAGGGCAGCGAGCACTGTCTCTCGATTGCTCCATAGCTGTTGACATGAAAGCCCACTGGTGTTCCTGTGCCTCGTACGGATAGCATTTGTAAAGTCTATATTTGTACCGGCCACTGTCTGTCTTACTGACTTTGAAGGGAAAGATGAAAAGAAAAAAAAGGAGAAAAAAAGATGGAACTGGCACCCCTCAGTTGGCCTTCCTTTCTTCTTCAAAGGTGTGAATCAGATGGTGACCTTTATGACCTCCGGCAAGCCATGGCTTCCTGGTTGGGCGGCCCAGCGTGAGCAATGCATGCTCGTCAGTTGGGGGTGTGACAACTCTCAAAGCAAAAGTTTACAAGTAGAGGTGAGCTCACATGGATGGGCTTCCCGTTCGTCTGTGAGGATTACTGGAAGTGACCGTCCTTAGTTTGGTTTTAATGAAAACATGGTCTCTTACAGCCACCTCCATTTCAGTTTGAATGGAACATTAGTTCATTGGCAGTTTATTTGAAATAACAAATTGAACTTGGGTTGGGTTGCTATTATTGGGTGAGAATGTATCACCTTTTTGAATTATCACCCAGTGTATGCAAAAAGCTAATTTAAAGTTATGTTTAGGCCTTAGGGTCTCATTAATACATTTATTTGATCATACTTATCAGATTTCTGAGCTCCGGAAAAATTGGGAATCCTCCCACTTTGTCGGGAAGCAAACAACCAGTAGCAAACCAAGGGAGGCGGGTCAACCATGTCTTTTGGGAAATGTTAATGGTTATGCTCTTGGTCAGACCAAGTCTCGAAGAGATTTGAAAGTCAATGATAATAAGGCTTACACAGCATAGTTCTGTTGACCTTGTTTTTTATCGAGTGCTGTCATCACTGGCAAACAAAAGGGAATTTAAAATAGAACAAGTTGTTTGCATTCGTTTTTTTTCCTGATGGTCTCTGTGGCACTACAGTATTTTGTTTCCGAAGTACAGTGATCATCCACCCAAGTTCAGGCCTGAGTTGCAGCACCATGCTGCAGGTGGTTTGTGAAACTGTATTGATCCATGGCCTGCCATAACTCAAGCCTCGTTTCTTAGCTCCAAGGCCTCAGGTGAAACGGGGACTTGCACTGGTGAGTAAATATTGACACCTCTGCCTCTCCTCTCTTCCACTCTCCTCTCCTCTCTTCCCCTCTCCTCTCCTCTCTTCTCTCTCTTCCACTCTCCTCTCTTCTCCTCTCCTTTCCTATCCTCTCTTCCACTCTCCTCTCCTCTCCTCTCCTCTCCTCTCCTCTCCTCTCCTCTCCTCTCCTCTCCTCTCCTCTCCTCTCTTCCCCTCTCCTCTCCTCTCCTCTCCTCTCCTCTCCTCTCCTCTCCTCTCCTCTCCTCTCCTCTCCTCACTCCTCTCTCTCTCTGTCTCTCTCACCCATTCTCTCTCTCTCACCCATTCTCTCTCTCTCTCTTTCTCTCTGGTTCGCTCGCTCCTCTCCTGTATTCTCCTCTCCAAGCGGGGGCATCAGCGGTGAAGCTTGGTTCCAGAATTTTTTTTATGGCTTTCACCAGTAATAATTAATGGAGGTCTAAAATAATGTTATCCAAGGGGGAGGGAGGGCTGGAGGGAGGTACCCAGGTGAATGTTGGTGCCAGCGTTCCCAGGTTACTAAGGAGGTGGCGATCTGCCCGGCCAAAGAGTGTTGCCACGCTTTTGTAAACAGGGAGCAGTAGTGGTCAGAGTGGTCACATCCTCTGTCTGTCTATCTGCCTGCCTGCCTGTGAAGATTATCATTCGTTGTACATTTGTAAATCTCTCTCTCTCTCTCTCTCTCTCTCTCTCTCTCTCTCTCTCTCTCTCTCTCTCTCTCTCTCTCTCTCTCTCTCTCTCTCTCTCTCTCTCTCCTCATGCCGGTTCAGCGTTTGCCACTTGGCACTAGTTTGTGATTCGGCAAAGCTGCTGTTAAATCAGGAATAGCAGTCATGTGAGAAGTGCAGCGGTGGACAGGCCACATCGGCTTTGTGTGTCTGTTTGTCTGTTTTCCTGTGTGTTTATCTGTCTGTCCATCTTCGTGAAATTACAATTCATCTAAATGATGGTAGTGAAAACAGCAAAGTTGCACGCAAATCGTCTTCTTTTTTAGTGTTTAACCTTTTGTTCAAAATACGTATTCAGATGATGAGTCTGTCTGCGTGTCCGATTGTCCACCACCAAATGCTTTTTGTCCAGGTGCCACTTGGCATTAGTTGGGGACACAGCGGAGCCGGTGTTAAATTGGCAAAAGCCAGTCATCTGAGAAGTGTTTTGACAACATGTACTCTGTCACAGCCCGTCAGTTAAAAGGGATGAACCTTCGTGCTGTTGTGGCATGCATGAGTCT
The DNA here is from genome assembly GCF_034702125.1 of Engraulis encrasicolus. NCBI lineage: Eukaryota > Metazoa > Chordata > Actinopteri > Clupeiformes > Engraulidae > Engraulis > Engraulis encrasicolus. Next base: position 49,482,087 of record NC_085869.1, read on the forward strand.
CCTCTCTCCACCAATCAGCAATGTGTATTGGTGCTTAAGTTTTTGACACAGCAGGGACTCCTGCATACGGTGGGCTTTGCCTGGTTTGTGACTGCAAGTGGAAATCCTAGCAGAACTTGAGCACATGGAAAGGAAAATCTGTGACTTTATTCATAGGCTGTTATGGAAACGGCCAATGTGCACAATGTGCCCTTTGACGTCGAGATCATGGTCGTATTTAGCATAGATAAATGAGTTTCTGTATTGGATGAAAGAGGATTTCTGCTCAGTAGAACTGCTCAATACATTTAGACGGGGACGGGGATTGGCAGCAGTGCTTGAAGGAAAGGTTCAGGACTTTTATCAATGTATTAAACATATGTCTAATGTGTGTACAATGACCTACTATCAGATGAAAATAAATGTTGTTTGGACCTTAAAGTGACCATCTGTATGTTTTCCTGTTGACATGCGTAAAGCCTTGATTCTGGGATTTTGGAAGCTGAACATGAATACCTGCAGTTGAAACCGCTACAGTAAATCTGCAGCACGTCATTCCCAATTTTAGCCAAAAAAATAAAGAAGTAATCCACTTCCTGTTTGACAGCAAAGTTGTGTGATTAGCAGCTACCCATGCCTTTGAACCTGTTTGGTTATGCTAACTAAGGGAGCACTGAAATTTTGTAAACAATACTACAAGCTTTGGCGGGAGCTAAAGAATTAGTCTTTTTTGCCGTAATGGGCTATTTCATGTACAAATTTCAGAATCCCATGACCGTGCAAGGTACTATGACTAAAAATTATTTACAGACTTCCACTTTAGGCTGTGATGGAACAGAGTACAATCATTAGTTAGTTAGATCTGGGTGTTTTCTCTTCATGCTGTAGTGGTTTGAAGAGAAAAGAATACACTCTGTTGTTCAACGGTATTTTTAGCCTTCACAAGTGTTTGTCATGGCACCAATATAGACGTTTCTTAAGTCCCCCATTAGAATAAATTGTGTTGTTTCCCAATTGGTATGCGAGTGCACTTTTACATGACCTATTGCAGTCAGTCAGAGAGTGCCCTATTCCTCTTTTGTCATGACAAAGAAATCATGAATGAAAATTCCCTTTTTTATCACCAGTGATCGATGTCTTGTTTTTTTTTAGTTCACCCCTGCTTCAGAATGATGTACTGCATGTTGTATTCCTGGCTCCGCTTGTTCTCCATTTGAACTTGCGTGGTGGTAAGATTTTCTCTTTTTTCCATCCCTCTTTCCCTCTCTCTCTCTCTGTGTCCCTCGGTCTCCCAACTGAATTGACTCCCACATCCATTCTCTGGGCCCGACATCCCAGTGGCACCAAATAAGGACAAGGAAAGTGCGGCCCCAGTATAAATAGAGCGGGATTGTTGCTTGGGAATATTTGCATTGACTGGATGGCTGGCTGGCCGGCGTGCCGTGTGGATGGGCTGTTATCTCATCTCATGCGGGCCACGCTGCGCTGCTGGTTTCCATGGAAGTGAGAGCGTGGAGGAGGCCCTCTATGCTACTCTCTCTCTCTCTCTCTCTTGCTGTAGTCTGGAGCTCTGTACATGGGGCTGGATCGCTAGTGTCACCCACCACACACACACACACTACACAGACAGACACACACACACACACACACACACACCTCTCTTCACAGTCTTCTCTTCTCTCTCCCCCCGCTCCCCCCGCTCTCTCCTTTTGCTGTCTCCATCTCTCTCTCCATCTTTCCTTCTCTTTCTCTCTTTCCATTTTTCCCTCTCTTCCTCATGCCCCCTCTCTCTTGCTCCCTCTTTGTGTTTCCCCATCTCCAGCACTCTCCCCTCTCTTTCTTTTTTCGGTCTTCTCCCCTGCTCGGTCATTCCGTTATTTACTCCCTTTACTCTTTCATCCCTTGTTCTCCTAGATTTGCTTCTTGTTTATAATGGCTCAATTGGTCAGTCAATTGGCCACTTTTAACATATCCCTATTTACCCAACCATGATGTTGGTGTGACCTGAAACAGCAACTCAACCGTTTTTGAACAAATGTCCCTTTGACCTCATCATAAGACCACCAATCCCCCCTTCGTATTAGAAAATAAAATAGACAAATGCCCCCAATAGGAACTAAACACCACCCCCTCTCAGCTGTATCCTTCGCGACGCCCTCCCAGGCCTCCTTAACGCCCCCTGGGGGTGCTGTAGAGCCCTAGTTGAGAAACGCTGTCCTAGAAGGAGCAAAAAAAAAACCCAGATTGCACAACACGTTCACCTTAGCCAGTGTGCTGTAGTGTAGGAGATCTTGGCCTTGTGTTCTGTGGCTGTGGAGCTTAGCATCACACCATGCTGTCTCCTCAGCTTGGCTTGGTACTCACTCACTCACCCACACACACATGCAGCGCACCTCCTCAAACTGCTACACACGCACACGCACACACACACACACACACACACACACACACACACACACACACACACACACACACACACACACACACACACACACACACACAACACACACACACACACACACACACACACACACACACACACACACACACACACACACACACACACGCACACACACACTTGCTCTCATTCTCTCTCTCTCTCTCTCTCTCTCTCTCTCTCTCTCTCTCTCTCTCTCTCTCTCTCTCTCTCTCTCTTAGACACACTCTCTCTTTCTGTCCCTCTCCCTTTCTCCCCTCTCCCTCTCCCTCTCTCCTTCCCCTCCCCTCCCTCTCTCCCTCCTCACTTTCTCTCACATTCACACTCCTCCTCTCCAGCACTGTGTGGGAGATTTGTCAAGCTGGCTGTACTGTACTGTACTGAAGGATGGAGGGAGGCTCCCGTGCGTTTTCAAGGGCACTGTCTCGCCCGTACCTGTTGGGCATTGATCATGCTGTCGAAACGTTAGCCCGGCAGCCGCAGAGGGCAGGCCAGAGGTCGGCCGCAGACATCGGAGGCTCCCTGGTCCTTCTGACACTCTGGGGCCTGCTGTTGACATTGCATACATTATATACGCACCCCTATATGTGGGTGGGAGACGTGACACCTTGTTTTTTCGTAACATTGGTTAAAAACCTACAAAACTGTTATTTTCCTTTAAAAAACAAATGTCAATGAAAGAAGATGTGGTACATTATGTTTCATATTAGTCTTAGATGAGAAGAAACATTTTTGTTAAGATTTATGTTAAGGTTTATATGTCAAATTTCCTGCGGTGTGACTGTAACATTAATGAAACAATATATAATAATATATATATAAATTAACCAACAACATTTTGAATAATGTATGAAGCATTTGGCATGATTGCATAAATCTTAACTTTAGATTAAGATATGTGAATGTGGAAAAAACTCAAGACAGTAATATTAACTACAAGTTCAATTTCGTAACACAAATTGCGTCCTGTGGGGTGACATGTATGTCAATGTTTGTGAATAGGCAGCTGCAAGGCCAACTACAAGGGTCTTAAAGACTGGCTCCTAACCAGTCAGTACCTCAGTTATTGGAGAGTGCTGTGGAAGTTTAAGGTGACTCTTAACCTCTTAATATGTCTTCATATTGCAATCTTTCTGTCACGCAATGCTTAGGTTCATTTTATGGTGTCCTGTGGTGTGACTGCTCTTATAGGAGGAAAAAAAGTGTTTTTTATTAATGAAAATGCATATTAAGATTAAACACAATATCATTATCAATTTAGCATGAGCTCAGATGTCAGTCATGTATACAAAAGGATTAAAATGGCCATAATGCAGTGAATTCCCTGTGGTGTGACTCCATTTTCCTGCGGTGTGACATGCCTATGCTATGTGTTGATGCAGGACACATTTTCCCAAAAATGGCAAAAATAAGGTGAAATTCCACAGACCACTAAGTGCTTTATTTTTTTCTATTTTTTTCCAATTTTTATCCATCTTTTTTTTCAGGAATTTGAAAAACTTTTTTTTTTTTTTGCGTTACGCCCTTAAACGTCAACCACCCACATATACCGCTGCTGCCAATCAGACACAGACGCATCAAGGCTTCAATATCAGGTCAAGGTGGTCTGAATGTGCTTGGGCATGTATGGACGACGTATTGATTCATTCAAAGTCTCGAAAGGCCTAAATAACACCCATGTTGGAAAGTAACTTTAATAAAGCGCAAAACTACTGTTGCTGCCAATCAGACACATGTAAGAGCTCCCATACCAGGTCAAGGTGATCTGAATGCAGGTGTATTGATTCGTATAAAGTGTCAAGAATGGTTGATGGACCCCTTTTCAAAATTCACCTTCAAAGAAAAAGTGTTACATTTTCATGTCAGCTGTAGTTACAGGGCACAATGGCATGGAACAGTTGCGCTCTTGAATATGTATTCATGTAAAGATTCTGTGGGAAAGCTTCTCATAAACACTTACCCTATCTGTCGCTCTCTCTCGGTCTCTCTGTCTCTCTCTCACTCTAGCTCTCTCTAGCTCTCTATCTCTGTCTCTCTCTCTCTCTCTCTCTCTCTCTCTCTCTCTCTCTTGCTCTCACTGCCTCTCTCTCTTTCTCTCTTGCTGCCTCTTTCTCTCTCCCTCTCTCTCTCTCTCTGTCTGTATGTCTGTTTTTGATCTTCGTCTGGCATTAGAGGTCTTGCCCAGCACATAGCCCGTAGGCTAGTAATACAAGGTCTGCCCTCAGACATATTCAGACATTGAGAAGGGGTAAAGCGGAGCAAGACTGGAGCCAGAAAACCGTCTCGGGCATTTTCGCCCCCTTAAAATGGTGGGCAGGTCTCCCCCCAATCGGCCCCTTGAGCGCTGTCTGCCCTCCGGGAAATGCCCCATATGCCAGATGACCAGTCCAGGCCTGGGGTAAAGTAAAGTGTAGTAAAGTCTGGGGCTCTTGCCTGTGAGCCTCCCATGCTTTATCTGCGCTCTTCTATCACGTAGGAACAGAGGAGGAGGGAAGGGAAGGGATGGGATGGGATGGGATGGGATGGTTGTGTTTGCTCACGGACTTGTTCTCTCTGTCGAGGGAATTCCCGCTAGCAACGAGCGCTATCTGGATGATATGGAAATATTTATACACAGTGGAAGGGTGAATGTACTTGATGGACCTGCAACTTACATGCACTGTAAAGAAATTGGAGGCTTTAAATATACATTGTGATGCTCAAATCCTGTTTCCTCTCATAGCTTAACCCATTAAGACACAGCGTTATAAATGTGCTGTTACCAGAATGGCAATGACCAAGTCGTAGTAGCATTACTAAAGGCCCTGTGTTATGTCATAGTATTGTAGTACCATGGTCAATGTCTATTACAACGTGGCACTGGAGGTACGTCGTGCATTAAGGGGCTACACATCAGCCAAATGTTCAAATTGGAAAATGAGTTCCACAAGGTGTTTTTTATAGGGGTGAGATGATGCTTTGACCCCTCTGGACTTGTTGTTCTCCTATGTAGCAAAGCAAAGGTAATTTTACTGATCAGTCCCTTTATCCAACTAGAATTAGAGGAAGTATTGACTTTGCTTAGGAAAGGAAGTAGTATGCCCTTTTGCTCTGTCAGTGTGTGTGTGTGTGTCTTCCCCCCCCACTCTCTCTTTCTTTCTTTCTTTCCCCCTCTCTCTCTTCCTCTCTCTAGGTGTTGCCCTATGCCCTCATTAGTCTGAGTGAGGCGCACCATGTCCCAATCATTTAATCAGTGCACAAGACCTTTGTACTTAACACACCAGTTCAGTGGTACTGCAGTCGATGTCTGTCAGCCACAACAGTATTTTTGTGTTTCTTGTTTGTGTTCTTTCTTCTAAGATTTTCCTCCAACCGTACATGTCCTAAGCTTAATTGGTCTACTGATATTTTTCCTCTTGAAAACAAATGTAATAAATGAAAGAAGATGTGGTACATCATGTTTCATATTAGTCTTTGATGAGAAGAAACATTTTTGTTCAGATTTATGGAAAGGTTTATATGTCAAATGTCCTGTGGTGTGACTGTAACATTAATACAACCTGGAATATACAGCTATACAATAAACCAACAACATTTTGAATCATTTATAAAGCATTTGGCCTGATTGCATAAATATTAACCTTATATTAAAAAATATGAATGTGAAAAAAACTCAATACAGTAATATTACCTACAAGTTCAATTTCATAACACAAATTGCGTCCTGCGGGGTGACATGTAAATCAGGTTTGCGGACGTGCAGCTGCAAGGCCAACTACAAGGGTCTTAAAGACAGGCTCCTAACCAGTTATACCTTAGTTATTGGAGAGTGGTGTGGAAGTTAGTGACTATTAACCTCTTAATATGTCTACATATTGCAATGTTTCTGTCACACAATGCTTAGGTTCATTTATGGTGTCCCGTGGTGTGACTGCTCTTATGGAAGGAAGAAAAGTTTTTTTATGAGTGAAAACATATTAAGGTTAAACACAATATCATTATCAAGTTAGCATGAGCTCGGAGGTCAGTCACAAATACAAAAGGGTTAAATTGGCCACAACGCAGTGAATTTCCCTGTGGTGTGACTTCATGTCCTGTGGTGTGACATGCTTAGGCATTGTGTTACTCAATCCTTACTTATTTTTCATCCATCATGCAAGGATATGAGGATACCAGGAGATTTATCTGTCACATTCACACAATTATTACAAGTAATGCAGTGAAACCATGCAGTGAAATCACAGTTGTCTGCCTGTATGATGCATAGGCGTGTGTGGGTGGGGGTGGGGGGGGGGTGTGTGCGGGTGGGTAGTAGTGTGTGTGTGGGGTGGGGATTAAATGATATAGCAGAAAGAGCATCAGGGGGTATGTCTGCAGAATGTTAATCATTTTATTGTATCTTACAGAAATGTCACACCAGTGATGTCACACCGCAGGACACATTTTCCCAAAAATGGCAAAAATTTGGCTAAATTCCACGGACCAATGACATGCCCATTTTTTCTATTTTTTCCAATTTTTCCACCCATTTTTTCAGGAATTGGAATGTGTTTCCTCCTTTAAGTGTGTTACGGCCTTAAACGTCAACCACCCATAGACATATTCATCAGATCCCATCATAAAGGATACGGAGGGGGTCGTCAAAACTTGTTATTAAGGATACGGAAGGGGAGTCGTCAAAACTTGTCATTATGGGGGAAAGGGAACTGTTTCTTTTTTTTTTGTCTTTCACGACTTAATTGATGATAGGACAGTTTGAGAGGTGGACAGGAAGCGAATGGGGAGAGAGATGGGGAGGGGTCGGCAAAGGACCCGGGCTGGGAATTTAACCAGGATCGGGTGCATGGCAGATGAGTACCCTATCAGTTGGCCACGGTAGGGCCAGGGGACTGTTTTTCTATTCAGTGCTGTGCTGTTCAATGTTAGGCAGGGTAGATACCATGCTCTTCGCAAGCCTCCATACAAGCCTCATGTCCTTTTGACCTTGTTCCGTACAAGCTCTATTCATGGAAAATTGTGTAAACACTGCTATCACGTGTTACATGACTGAAACAATATGTGAAAGGAAGGGATTAATTTTGTGTGTGTGTGTGTGTGTGTGTGTGTGTGTGTGTGTGTGTGTGTGTGTGTGTGTGTGTGTGTGTGTGTGTGTGTGTGTGTGTGTGTGTGTGTGTGTGTGTGTGTGTGTGTGTGTGTGTGTGTGTGTGTGTGTGTGTGTGTGTGTGTGTGTGTGTGTGTGTGTGTGTGAATGTTGGTCTACATGCATGTTTGTGTGCACATCGATTCCTGGTAAACATTGCCATCGCGGTGCACGTCACTCAGACAATAGTGAGGAAAGGTATCATTTTGCAGGTATGTGTATGCGTGTACCAGTAAATCAATATACAGTGCCCTCCATAATTATTGGCACCCCTGGTTGAGATGTGTTTTTTAGCTTTCAATTATTTTATTTTTTTTCTAAATAATATGGGACCTTAATGGAAAAAAAGAGAAAAATACAACCTTCAATACAAGTGCATTTATTCAGTGGGGAAAAAATCCCACATAAAGAAATAATTATTTGACATCAAATAATGTGTGTCACAATTATTAGCACCCCTGGTGTTAATATTTTGTACAACCCCCTTTTGCCAACAAAACAGCACCTAATCTTCTCCTATAATGTTTCACAAGATGGGAAAAGACAGAAAGAGGGATCTTCAGCCATTCCTCTTTGCAGAATCTCTCTAAATCATCCAGAGACCTGGGTCCTCTCCTCTGTACTCTCCTCTTCAGCTCACCCCACAGGTTCTCAATGGGGTTGAGGTCAGGGGACTGAGATGGCCATGGGAGGAGCTTGATTTTGTGTCTGGTGAACCATTTCTGTGTAGATTTGGCCATATGTTTAGGGTCATTGTCTTGCTGAAAGACCCAGTGACGACCCAGCTTCAGCTTTCGGGCAGAGGGCAACAGATTTTGATTTAAAATGTCCTGGAATTTCAAAGCATTCATGATGCCATGCACCCTAACAAGGTTCCCAGGGCCTTTGGAAGCGAAACAGCCCCACAGCATCACTGACCCACCCCCATACTTCACAGTGGGTATGAGGTGCTTTTCAACATGCGCATCTTTCGTGGTACGCCAGACCCACTTAGAGTGTTTGTTGCCAAAAAGCTCAATCTTGGTCTCATCTGACCAAAGCACACACGGTCCCAGTTGAAGCCCCAATACCGCTTGGCGAACTCCAGACGCTTGCGTTTATGATTGTGAGTGAGGAAAGGTTTTCTCCGTGCATGCCTCCCAAACAGCTTGTTGGCGTGTAGACAGCGCCTGATGGTTGATTTGGAGACTTTGTGACCCCAGGATGCTACCATTTGTTGTAATTCTGTAACAGTGAGCTTTGGAGATCTTTTGATTTCTCTTACCATCCTCCTCACTGTGCGTGGTGGCAAAATAAACTTGGGTCCTCGTCCAGGCTTGTTTACCACTGTTCCAGTTGTTTTGAACTTCTTAATTATTCCTCTCACAGTGGATATGGGCAGCTGCAGTTGAGTGGCAATCTTCTTGTAGCCTCTGCCTGACCTGTGAAGGTCGACACACATCTGCCTCACTTGTATGCTGTGTTCCTTTGTCTTTCCCATGTTTAAGAGTGGATAAGAGAAATGGCCTCGGTGTCACGTCATATTTATACCCCAGGGAAACAGGAAGTGATGAATTACTAATTAAATGTTCCTACATACTCTGGTAAACTTTGTAAACTACTGTAGAAATGACAGAAATGCTTCAATTATATTTATTTCCTGGGAATTGTTAAGGGTGCCAATAATTGTGGAACAGGTGATTTAATGAAAAATAATTATTTTTTAGTCAGGGATTTTTTTTATTTTCTTACAATTCATTTGAGTTGAAGGCTACATTTTCCTACAATTTTCAGTGTGACAGTATTCTTCTGCAATAAACACTGAATTTATTTTAAGGCTTTTAACACATCTCAACCAGGGGTGCCAATAATTATGGAGGGCACTGTATTTGTCTGCATGGGTGTTAGTGAACACATGAATGCGTGTCTATCTGCCTGTCTGCCTTTCTGCCTGTCTGAATAGGCGTGCGTGCGCGCGGGTGTGTGCGTGCGTGCGTGCGTGCGTGTGTGTGTGTGAGAGAGATGGCAGCAGAATTTTAAACAACTTTTCTGCCATCTGTCTCATCACACACCTGCAGTGGCTTTGGACTCTTCTCTCCTCTCCTCTCCTCTCCTCTCCTCTCCTCTCCTCTCCTCTCCTCTCCTCTCCTCTCCTCTCCTCTCCTCTCCTCTCCTCTCCTCTACTCTCCTCTCCCCGATGAGTATTCTGCCCTGCTGTTTGTTTTGAAGTCTGTTTAGTCATTCCTAGCTATTTATTTTCACTCTACCTCCCAACTCTAACCTCTCACTCTCTCTTGCACGCACACACGCACGCCTCCTTCTCGCTCTCGCTCTCTCTGACTTACTCAGTCATGAACTCACTTGCACTCCCTCATGTACACAGCTACACACACACACACACACACACACACACACACACACACACACACACACACACACACACACACACACACACACACACACACACACACACACACACACGCACGCACGCACGCACGCACGCACGCACACACACTCACACACTGATGTCTTATATTGATTACATTTTGGTTGATGCAGCCAGACGTGTGTGTCTGTGTCTGTGTCTGTGTCTGTGTCTGTGTCTGTGCGTGTGTGTGTTTGTGTGATTGTCCTGAGCAGCAAGCGCTGCGGCGGGTGTGAATTGGACAGGCTGCTGTGTGAATGGGAAACGGTCGGTTTTTCCTGGGCCTGCCTTCTGCCATCATACCCCAGTTTTGGGGGTGTGAAATTAAGGCTCGAAGGTAGTCGACGAGCTCGTCTGTCTGTCTGTCTGACTAGACCGCTGTGTGTGTGTGTGTGTGTGCGTGTGTGTGCGTGTGTGTGCGTGTGTGTGCGTGTGTGTGCGTGTGTGTGCGTGTGTGTGCGTGTGTGTGCGTGTGTGTGCGTGTGTGTGTGTGTGTGTGTGTGTGTGTGTCTGTGTGTGTGTCTGACTTCACAGTGACCGGATTGGTGATCCATAGTGTTGTCTGACCTCGATGACCGTGTGTGCCATCACTTAAAGTACACATTTAGAGATGCATACAATGGTTTGTGTGCATATATGTGTGTGTACTATATTTCTTTTACGGGTTAATTGTCAACTACCCTGTCTAGCCACATGGACAACACGCACGCACGCACATACGCACGCACGCACGTACGCATGCACGCACGTACGCACGCACGCACGTGCGCGCGCACGCAGACTGCACAGTCCATTAGTCCTGTCATCATGGTGGTAGGGCGGGGGTCACATAGAGAGGAGCTGTGTTCTGTACACTCACGCTCCTGACCCAAGCTGTAGGATGTTGTGGAAATGGTAGACCGCCCGCACGCACGCATGCACTGACAGACGCATACACAGATGTATCTTTTTTATCCCAACACAGTTTTGCCATGACTAGCACCTGCTGCGTTTTGATTGGTTGGACTTTTAACCCATCCGCTGCCACAGTGCTGGGCTGAGATGTTAATAACAATAGCATTTTGGGGATTTGTTTGTTGTGGTCTGGGCAACAAGTTTTGACCATTTTGCTTTGGTGGTTTCTTCATTGTTATTCACAAAACTAAAACGCTTAAAGAAAACCTTTTGGGGTTAGGAATTCTGGGGGCAACCACCACCACTGTTTTGTTTTGGTTATGCTAATAAAATGCTAGGGTTAGGGTTAGGAATCGTTTTGGTCTGGGCACAGTTTTTGGGATTGTTTTTTTTCTTGATTGGTTTGCTGTTACTGACAAAAGTAAAACAAAATGAAACACATACATCTTCACCATTGAGAGTAAATAGAATGGAGGCCAAAATTCTATTTCATTGTTGAAGCCAAGTTGGAGCCAAGGTTGGACCCAAAAAGACCAAAAAATGGCCAAATCCCATTCATTCCTATGAGAGACATAAAACCCTGTATCTCCCTTAAATGCCACTCCAGGGGGATCATTTTTCGCTCAACTAGTAGGTCCCCTTGCTCTCCAACTTACCAGGGTGGTGATTTTTTGTGGTGATGTTTTATTTTAGAGAGATATTAAAAGTTAAATTGACCAATGAGCATCAGAACATGGTTTGATTGACCGTTAGAAGTCTTGTTGTTGTCCAATCAGCACGTGCGTTTGGCGTTGCTAAGGTGGAATGTAAGTTGGAATGTTCCCAAATCTGGCTTCAAAGCGTTGAATGGCAAATAGCGTTGATTTGGCGTCCATTCTATTTACTGTCAATGATCTTCACTGACTAGTTTTGTTTCAGGGGTGTTTTGATTGCCATCCTGGACAGGACTCTCTTTCATTTTTTAAAAAAAAATCCTGCTGCTGAGAAGACATTGAACGGATCAAGTGTGGTAGCCAATCAAAACATAGCATGGCAGAACTGCATTGGGGTAAAAAAGACACCACAGAGACAGTTATGCACAGACAAATGCATACAAACAGAAGCAGACACATACACACGCGCATGCACACACACACGCACACGCACACGCACACGCACACGCACACGCACACGCAGACACAGACACAGACACAGACACAGACACGCACACGCACACGCACACGCAGACACAGACACAGACACAGACACAGACACAGACACAGACACCACATACAGATCACACACATGCTGTACAATGCAGGCACCTTCTGACTCACAGCCTGATACCAGCAGCAGTGTTTACAGAACAGGCCAAGACGCCCTGTACCTGACCCCTCCTACAGACTGAGGAGAGGAGAGCATGTACTGCATGTGAAGGTGTTGATGTGTGTGTGTGCGCGTGTGGGAGGGTGTTGCATTGGATGGATGGAGAGAGAGAGATGAGAGAAACGAGAGCAGCTTTCCTCTTTTTATGCCCCCGCTCTGTTTCTCTTGCATTGTTTTCCTTTCTCTCTTTCTTTCCTTTACTCCCTCATTCATTCATCTACTTGGGCTTCCTTGTTCTTTTCTTGGAAGGGGATGCTCTTGCTGAGGGAAAGTAGGCCTGGGGTGAGTTTCTCAAAAGAGAAGTTGTTAGCCTGTTAGCAACTTCGGTAGTTGCCAATGGCAAAATGCTTTGAAAACAGCAAAGTAGCTAATGTAGTTAGCAACTTTGGTTTTGAGAAATTCACCCCTGGTTTGTTGATGCTCTGCTCTGCTCTGCCTGGGTGGGGCTAAAGCAAGGGTAAGTCAGCTGTAGCCGTGCACTAATGGAGCTGCTTTTGTGGGACCAGAGGAGACTGTATTACTACTACAGTGTGCTAGCTTTAGCCTGGTTCTCACCAGATCTCTGAGTGTGTTTGTAGCTCTGGAGCCCCCTGGTGGAGCTCCAACACACACGGTGGTCTGGGAGAATGGAGCAGGACTCCATTTCTCCGGTCAAAAAGTAATTGAGGCATTTATTGCTTTATTGCAGTATCAATGGCAGAGTCGCAGGACAGATTGTAAACAATATTGATGCTTTAGAGATCAACAGAAAACGTTTTTGAAGGTATTTGTTGTGGACGAGGATGGGCAGAATGATGGATAAAGCCATGCTTTCTGTAGGCGGAGCCAACGCGTGCTCTGCCAGACCCTAGTGGTGGAGCTCAAGAGGCTGCGCAGAACTACAGGTTGGGCAAGAGCCAGGCAAGCTGTACTAGCTTGGTCACTGATGGGCAACTTGGATTCAGAAGCTACAATCCAGTGCCACAAGGTAAGGTTAAGTTAAGAGGTAAATCATCTAATAGAAGAGGCTGAAGTCCTTGTTTTCTCAAGAAAAGCGCTTGTATTAGATGATTCACCTCTTAACTTAATCTTAACTTATCCTGAACCAGCTTTGTAGTATTAGTTTTAACTACCGGTATCTAAATAGAGCAATTGGATGAGCCAGATGTGTCGACTGGATCGGTTCGTAAAGCTCCAGTCAAGTCACATGTCCCCTTCACATCACATCTAGGTTGGGTCTTCCCTCTGGGTCAGAGATTACTCGTGTTGCCTGACAACTGATCAATCAGCGAACAGAGGAGGGATGAAGGAGGAGGGCAAATGGTGACCCCTTTACGTACCAGCAGATTAAATGTTACAAATGTTAGCGACTTGGTAAAATCAGACTCCCATTTCAAACTCCCCATTTGAACAGTTCATCCCTTCCAACAGTAGTTGTTTCTCAGTTCTCGTTTCAGCCATTCCAGACCCTCTGTAGGTTTGAATGCCAGACTGTTCCCCAATTTTAGGGCAGTTAAGGATAGCCCATCGCGTGAGGCCAAGGATATTTGATAGCGCGTCTCACCGGTAACAAGTCGATGAATCACTGAAGTGAAATCAAATATTATTTGAAGATTGGGAAAAGTACTTAGGGCATCTTCTGGCCTAGTGGTTACTCTAGAGTTTCTCAAGGGTTGGAGAGGTTGGAGGGGTTGAATGTTCGAATCCTGCCCTTCCCATGTTTGAAATGCCCTTGAGCAAGGCATCTAACCCCAAACTGCTCCAGGGACTGAAACTGAAACTTTTGAAAATATTTGTAAGTTGCTCTGGATATTTGCTTTAGGGATTTGCATGCTCTGACATGGGTTTGCAAGGGTCTCTGAATTTTCGAATAGGAAATATGAATGCTGTACCCTCATGGATTCGAGGCCATTGATAAATCTAAGCCATGTGACCCCTGCATAGTCCGGGAAGAATGTGAACTGCATGACTTTACAGTAATTAGGGCAAAATTGCGCGAATCAAATAGTTAGGACGAGCTGACGCCAGATGAATGGGGTATGCCTTCTGCCATGAATATTTATCTGGAGCTAGACAATAGGGGTAGGCCTACAAAAATGTGGTTTATTTTTTTTCCTTGTCTGACATTTGTAATGAGGTGCTACTTTAACTACTCACAGATTCAAAAATGCAGTTGAAATGGCAGAACCAATGACGAGTGAGTCCATGCAGAGAGGCAATTGTTGTCTGAAACAACTGTCGCGTTTTACCTATATTTCCCTTCTCCACTACGTTAAAACGTTCACCATGTCACATCTCTGAAAAAAATGGCAGGTTTTCTCCCATTAAAAGTCAAAATTGCAATTACCTTTTGAGTTGTGTTTTTGCAAAATACTTAATAACATCTTTGTTCATCATTGATGGTGTTGACCCCCTCGCCTCATGAGGAAATGATGGGAGGACCAAGTTTAACTTGATGTGGTATTGGTGACCTGAGGTGAAAGTGAAAGTGAAAGCCCATCTGGGACACTTTAACTCCTATTGCCATTGCGACACAGCAACAAAATTACATTTATGCCTCACCCGTGCGAGGGAACAATGCGCCGGCAGCACGATACCATGCTCAGGGTACTTCAGTCATGGATGACGGTGGGGGAGAGCGCTGTTTAATTACTCCCCCAACCATTCTGAGGTGTCGGGAGTTGAACTGGCAACCTTTGGGCTACAATTTGATGCCCTAACCGTTTACCGATGACTGCCATGATGATGTTCATGCCTCCCTGTGGTGATGCCTAAAACCCTTTCTCATCTCTTTCCCCTCTTCTCGCTGTCTACCTGCCTGCCTCTCTCTCTCGCTCTCTCGCTCTCTCGCTCTCTCGCTCTCTCGCTCTCCTTCTCTCTCTCTCTCTCTCCCTCCCCCCTTCTTCTTCTCCTCCTCCACAGCTGGTATCAAACGTGCTGATCTTCTCCTGTACCAACATCGTGGGGGTGTGTACCCACTACCCGGCTGAGGGCTCCCAGAGGCAGGCCTTCCAGGAGACCCGCGAGTGCATCCAGGCTCGACTCCACTCCCAGAGGGAGAACCAGCAACAGGTGGGGACACTGGGGGACATGAATGGGGGACACTGGAGACAAGAATGGGGGACTCTGGGGATAGGAATGGGGGACACTGGGGAACACTGGGGACATTGGGGGACACTGGGGGACAGGAATGGGGGACATGAATGGGGGACAGGAATGGGGGACACTGGAGACAAGAAGGGGGTCTCTGGGGATAGGAATGGGGGACACTGGGGACAGAATGGGGGACATTGGGGGACAGGAATGGGGGACACTGCGGGCATAGCAGTGTCGGTGACGTTTTTTAGTAGCAGAAGTCAGGTGGCACAACAGGGGACGTAACACAGCAAATTATGTACAATCGGCTCCAGTGGACCCCTCCCAGCCATACAGTGGTGCTCATATGTTTACATACCCCAGCAGAATAAACGCTTTCTCTGCGATTTCTCACAAAATATGAAGGATTACACAAAACCTTTTTTTTCACTCATGGCTAGTGACTGGCTTAAGATATTTATTAGCAATATTCTGTGTTTATTCTTTCAAAAGCATGATCACAACCCAAACTACCCAAATGACCCTGTTCAAAAGTTTACATACCCTAGTTTCTGATGCTGAATATGGCCCTGTTTAACATCAGAGACCGCTCTAAATTGTTTGTGGTAGTTGTGGATAAGGCTCTTAATGTTCTCAGATGACAAAACAGCACATTCTTCCTGGCAGAATGGTTGTTTCCTATAATATCTTTGGGTGTCTTACTGGAACCTCACATTTGAGGTTTCCCCTGAGTGGCTCAATGATGTTGAGATCAGGAGAGTGAGATGGTCGCTCAAAAACCTTCATTTTATTCTTTCTGAAGCTAATGACTGGTTGATTTGGCTTTCTGTGTCGAAA
>NC_085869.1:49505696-49523196 GCF_034702125.1 Engraulis encrasicolus
TAAGGAGTGAGAAGAAGTATACTTTGTAGCCTGGTTTTACTGCCGTTTTACTACCCTCACACTAATTTCATATGTACAGAGAGTCTTTTAAAAAATGAAATTTGAAAAAAGGAAAATTGACATCACATCCCGTGAAATATGACACGTTTTGCAAAGCAATTGTAGAAATTACATTTGCAGTACAAGATGTATTTTCAGGGGACCTAGTGAAGGTGGGGTTTGTTATAAAGGTTGCCGCTTTCAAAATAGGCCTCCTGGTTTGTGTTCATAGTACGGTCCTTGGAGAACTTCATAAAATTTGAAGTGGGCCTTTCCCCTCCCCTGCTCTAGACGAATTCAATTTGTACAAGGGCATGATTAAACCAGGCCGGATATTTGGAGGGTAAAGAATATATTTTCAGAGAATTCACTGTACAGATGGTACATTTTCACCCCAAAATACAAAGACCAGAAATCCGTAGTAGTCGAGTACAGTAGGGATTCTTTATTGTACTCGAAGGAAATTGTTCAGCAGCTTAGTATGTTGCATTACACGTAGCTGAGACTCGCTGTAAACAGGACTGCGCAGACATATTTTCAATGTGAAATTATTTTGGAAGAAAAGAGTGGTTTAGTCTCATTCAGCATCATACTCCATATGCTGCTTGGTTGGCCCGTCGGTCAGAAACAGGAATGCTTGTTGGCGGGTTTGCCCGTGATGTACTGTAGCTTTGTTGAGCTTGCTTTTGTTTCTTTGCGGCTGTTGAAAATTCATGGTATTCGTAAAACGTCTTTGAGAATGTTCGAGAACATTGAGGATGGCATGTCGTCTCACTTGAATCTCTACAAAGACTCGCTTTTAACTGTTACTCAGCTTAATCTCAGGCTTGGAACCTGAATGTTCACTGAAAGCACAGCATCAATGAGACCATTGACGCATTAGCAGCCCCTCCAGGTCTTATTCAGCAAAACCTTCATGGCCATGCTGTTGACAATAAAACGCATAAAGACAAGACGAGATGGAACGAGTTAGAGGGAGAGTGAACGCACACACATTGGCGGTTAAAGTCTCCATGAAGACGTTTGGTTTGAAATTCTTAAAGGCAGAAGGCACTTACTGTTTGCCTTTGGTGTGTGTGCGTGTGTGCGTTTATTTTTATGTTTCTCTCTCACACACAGACACACACACACAGACACACACACAGACACACACACAGACACACACACACACAGACACACACACACACACACACACACACACACACACACACATGAGTGATTCTACGATTCGACTGCGCTTTTAAGTCCATGGATTTTATTTCCCAATTCCACTAACTATTAACTGCATCCAATGATGTTTTGGACATTAGCACACATTTATCTTTCATGTAATACAGAAAGTGTAGACAAGGCATTATTTCCCTCAGCAAGAATGAATATTTAATACTGATTTTGGGCGTTTTCATGCCATCCTGTTTTCCAAATGTCAGATTCAGTCTTCATATTAGCATGTAAAGAAACTTGTTTTGCCCAAGACGATTGCAAATGTTGATTCACAGTAATCAGCACAATATGACAAAACTGTCAGAAAGACCACTGTGCTTTCCATTATACATGAAATTTGCCATTTTGTGTGTGTCTACGAAAACTGTGTTAACCGTGTCACGTTCTGAAACCACCTACATAAATCAGTAATGGTTTGGTCTTAGCCCATACGAATAACATCACGTGATGTCATAACCTCTTTGGCAGGATATGGGAAGACTTTTTGGTAAGTTTTGAGCTCCATCCTTCCATAATTTAATCCATTCTTTTTCATGTTCTCATAACGGGAAAATTGCCTGTCAACTGTGTTATCAACATATTCATAAGAATCTGAATTAGAAATCACATGTAGAAAAACACAGATAAAGCATACAAATACATGAATTGATGAAGTTGTTGTGGTGGAACTTCTGAGGTCCTCAGTTAGCACAACACCATAAAAATGGCTGAAATGTCAAGCCGTGTTACCGTCAATGGTGTTACGCATCAGCTAGGACAGTTGAGGAGGAGTATGTTTTTGCCAATTTATCTCCATATTGACAGACAAACAAAGAAAATAATTTGTGTTCTAGGGAGATAGGTTCGTCTGCTCAATTTTTTCTCCTAAAAAGTGCCGACTTGTTCCCCTACACTGTTGACCGTAACACAGTTGAGTGACACGGTTGACTGTTTTGAAAGTGTTTTTGTACTATTGATCCCTTATGTGTTGGAAAAATCCTATGAACAGACACTAGGGATTATCTCTGGAGAAGGAAGTCTTGTGTAAGGAGGGTGACTAAATTCAAATCAGATGTTACAGGGATTTATAATGAAAAATGTGTCAGTCTTTATCACAGTGAATAATAAAATCCTACTTATGAAGCTCAACAATCACATTTTCTATATCATTTGCACAGATTAATGACAACATTATTGTTAAGGGACATAAGCACTTTCAAACGTATGTTGTTTCAACTCTGTAGTAATTTTATATATGTTTAAAATGACATAGTATTTGTCCATAACACTGTTGACAAAATAATCAAGCAAATGTTCGCTTTCATTAGAGTATTTATCAAATGATTTAAGATTAAGCTTGGCAATTTGTTTGTTTGGAAACTTAAATATATACACTATGTAAACATCTAGGTCATTTAGTTGAAAAAAAAATACTGATAATTGACGTTTTGCTTTTGCTAAAAGCGCAGTCGAATCGTAGAATCATTCACATACAGAAACTGTGTATGTTCGCTTGTGTGTATATGTCTTTAAGAGAGCAAAAGAGAATATGTATGTGTGTGTGTGTGTGTGTGCTTACACTTGCGTGCGTGCATGTGTGTACTGAATATGGAGTCCTTCGCTCTGAAGACGTTTCTTGCATTCATGAAGTCAGAAGAGCTGCATGGCCTGCGGCGGAGATAATGAAAAGGCCGTAACCACAGCAAGCAGAGCGCGAGGCGAGCGTCACCTCCACCGAGGCCGCCAGAGTCATGCAGCGATGTGTCATCGTCATTCGTTAGGAAGTAAGCAAGTGTGCAAAGCAGGCCAGCGAGGCAGTTACATGAAGCAGGGGCAGGAAGAATGTGTGGATGCTGTGATCAGTCCTCCACAGCATGCTGCGCGCGCGCGTGTCTGTGTGTGCACGCACATGCGTCTCTCTCTCTCTCTCTCTCTCTCTCTCTCTCTCTCTCTCTCTCTCTCTCTCTCTGTCTCTCTCTCTGTCTCTCTCTCTCTCTCTCTCTCTCTCTCTCTCTCTCTCTCTCTCTCTCTCTCTGTATGTGTGTGTGTACCCTCCTGGCTGGTGTCCTTGAGCCAAAAGTTGGAGGCCAGAACAGCAGCCCTGTAACAGATGCAGGGCACCTGGGTCTGATACAGCATTTATGTGTGTGTGTGTGTGTGTGTGTGTGTGTGTGTGTGTGTGTGTGTGTGTGTGTGTGTGTGTGTGTGTGTGTGTGTGTGTGTGTGTGTGTGTGTGTGTGTGTGTGTGTGTGTGTGTGTGTGTGTGTGTGTGTTTGTGTTTGTGTTTGTGTTTGTGTGTTTGTGACCTCCGGAAGGACAGAACAGGTGAAGCGTCGTGATCTGGTCCGAGGGCACCTGGCTGTCTGTGTGTGTGTTTATCCGCTCCTGTGTGTGAAACAGAGACAAGCTGTGGTGTGCGTGTGTGTGTGTTTAGGACATGGCTGATTTCTCCAGTCTAATGCCCTGTGTGAGTGGTGCGGTGAGGCGGTGTGTCCTAATTGGGGCTGCGAGGGGCAGCAGACAGGCAGACAGCAGGACACAGTGGCCTCTGGCAACGCCTGCTGAGCAGCTAAGAGAAGTGGAGAAGCGAGGGAGGGAGGGAGGGAGGGATGAAGGAGCGCATGTGTGAGAGAAAGAGGGAGAGAAAGAGAGAGAGAGAGAAAGTCAATGAGCTGCTAAGACAAGTGGACAGAGGAAAGAAAGGAAGAGTGAGAGGAGTGCATTGAGAAAAAGAAAAGACTGATGAGCTAAGACAAGCAGTCAGAATGCAAAGGAGGGATGGAGAAAGTGATGAAGCAGTGAAAGAATGAGAGGCAGGGAGAGAGGAGAGGGATGAAATATATGTGAGAGAGTGTATGTAAGGGAGAGAGTGAGAGGGGAGAAGAAAGGGATGATGGAGTGTTTTGGGGAGAGAGAGAGAGGAGTAAATGCAGGGAAGGGAAAGACGGATGAAAGAATGAAAGAAATGGGTGGGAATGGAGGTGGAGAGTACATGTGTTCTTAAAATCTGATGGAGGATGGTGAAACTGGGGATTAAAGGTGTGAAAAAAAGAGATGGAGAGCAATGAAGTGTGTACGGTGTACATACTGTACTGGATATGGGAAGAAGAGGGGGGTGAGAAACATGAAAGAACATTTGAGAAAACAGACAGTACATGTGTTTTTAAAAGACAGTAAGGACAGAACATTTGTTTTTAAAGACATAGTAAGGACAGTACATTGGGAATAAAAGGATTGGAAAGGTTGGGGATTTACGAATCGTGGAATGTGAAAGAATGTGTACTGTATACATGTGTGAAGGACAGCTGAAGAATTAAGTTAAAGGTAGTGAAGTGAAAGAAAAAGGAAACAACTTGACAGTGGAAGGAATTAGGAGAGAACGAAAAGGAGAGAGCAACATTTAGAACGAGTGAGAGAAAGGGAAAGAGAAAAGAAAAAGCAGGAAGGAAGAGAGAGAGAAGGTCACTGAAGGGGACTTGCATGGGACAAGAGTGTGTGCGTGCGTTTGTGTGTGCCAACAGGACTGCACAAATAGGTCAGGACACCCGGGGCCCAAAAATTGGTCCTCTTTATATTGTATGAACTGGGTGGCGGGCCTTTAAGATGACTTTGTCTCAGGCCTGGCTGTCAGTGGCACTCAGTGTGTGTTAGTGTGCGCACGCACGTGTGTATGTGTGTGTTAGTTTGTGAGCTTTTGTGGTGTGTGTGCATGTGTGTGCATGTGTGTGTTTGGTAGCTGGCCTGTGGAGACCCATACTGTGTAGCTTGTCACCACTGGCATTCGGTCAGGAGACCACAACCTGATTCCTTTCATCCTCATGTTCACTACAGTGAATGGAAACCCATGTCAGAGTGGCTGTCCTTTACTTTACTTTACTTTACTTTACTTTACTTTACTTTACTTTACTTTACTTTACTTTACTTTACTTTACTTTACTTTACTTTACTTTACTTTACTTTACTTTACTTTACTTTACCACTACCACAATGTCTGTCATGGTTAAAAGTTCACCCAAAAGGAGACACATAATGCACACAAACACTACTGTTGCCGTTGACTCTAAGACCAAAAAAGCCAAAGCTAAAGCTGAGTGTTTTTCTATTTCTCGGCCTGTGAGTGCTGCTGATGTGCATTTATGTGAGCTGATCAGACGCCTCAATTTCCTTTGGGATCAATAAAAGTACTCTACTCTACTCAACAGTATGAGTTTGTCAAATGGCCAGGTGAAAAACGGTCCTTTAACACCCGCTTGAGATCTGAGCCAGCAACATTGCCCTGTTTTGTCATTGAGCATACACACCAGGCCTATAAAAACATTCTGGGTTTACAAAAGCCAGAAAACACCCAATGTCAGAAAAATATATCATGTTTTTAGCTTGAAACATTCAGAGCAAAGTAGTCGTCTTTGTAATTCCACCCAGGACAGGTCACAAAAAAAATGGAACGTTCCTCCTGGAAACCAATGACACTTGGAAATCTGTGACACCATGTCACCCTGTGCAAACAGCATATCCAGTAGCAAGCTTTTTGAATGAGACGATGGTCTGATGCATAAACCTATCGCTAGCGAGCTGTTTATCTCAGTGAGGGACAGGTGCACACACTGCATAGATGCATAGATGACACACGCGCCAACAGCAAACCTGACACCTCTCTCGCACCTCTCACACATGCAGGTGTCCTGCAAGCTGGATTTGAGGCAGCAGTTACTTTGTGGAATAGACCGTTCCTCAGAATTGTCTAGCTGACTAGTGGCTGCCTGAAAAAGCAATACATTCTGGGATGTCTTGACTTGAGAAAGTGGCTGTCACTGTTTCTCAAAGGGAAGTATGCACCTCTGGTAGTGCCTCAGTCTTGAAGTTGTGCACTCACAAGAAGAGGCTGAAAACCTCTCAAGCGTTTCAAATGATCAAGAATAGAACAGTGAACGTTATAGCAGTTCCATTTCAGCTGCTCCCTTCTTATTTCCGGCTTATTTTAAACAGTAAACACACTAGTTTTGCAGTATTGCTGTTGTGGTGCAAGTTGAAAACGACAACAAAATTATATTGATATCAGTTCATTAACCCATTGCAACATTCCGGCTCATGAGATTTGATGATAAATGATATTAACAATCTTAAGTAGGAGCTGAATGAACACATTCTAATGCAAGATGAGGGTCTTAGCATTTAAATGCAACTTATTGCATGTTTTTATGTGCTTCAGAGGCTAAGATATTAAGGTTTTTATAGGCTAAGGGCAACTTCTCTTAAAAAGGGCTTTGGCATTCAGCAGCATTTTTTGCAGGTGCTTTAGATGTCAATGGGTTAAAGTACACACATTGTAGTCAAAAGCTCTGAAAGCAACACTAACTTAATGACCACAAATAATGATTTAGTTGTGGTGAGTTATTTTAAGCTATTTACAACTGGGAAGCAACAACATACCATACATACCGGTATTATGCTAAGCATGCACGGCTTTCCCATGCCCGTAATGAAAAGCCTAGCATGAGGGTGGAATGTGAAGGATTCTGGGTATTTTGTGATGGCAAGGATGCAGCAAGTGCAACCTTGAAGCTTCTACGAATCAAGAGTGAGGGACTTGGTAAAATGTTGACACATACTTCACTTTGGAACAGTATTTGGTGAGTAGCGATGATGTGGAACGCTTGCAAATGAGGTGTTACTCATAGAGCAGCACACTTCACTTAGATAAATGGCACTTAAAGAAATATTTGAATGTCACCTTACTACGCCACATTATGTAATGTGGCACAATGTTGTTCAACTTCAAAGAAATCTCTCCATCACCCAGGTCACCATTTCAAGTCACTAACTCACTCGTCTGTAACTATCCAGGTGATTTTGTCAGACCTGTTGTTGGCTCTAGTTCAAGAAATGGAGGAAACGGGCACTGACGAGCTAGTGAAGGCAAAACAAAACCAATATGAACTTGACACAGCGGCACATCTTGGACAGTCTCACAGACATCAGCTAGGTTAACAAATGTCACCATTTGACCCTGCCATGGCTTAACGGTAGGGCACTGGGTTACTATGCCGGCAACCAGGGTTCGATTCCGGCTCGGGTCATTTGCCGATATCTCCCCGTCTCTCTTTCTCCCCACTCATTTCCTGACTGTCCTTCACAATCCTGTCAAGAATAAAGGCGAAAAACCCCAGAAAATACTTAAAAAACAAAACAAATGTCACTATTTGAAGTCCAGGCTAGCCACGCTGCTCAGATGGTTTCTCGCCAGCCTATTCTGGCCTCCAGCCATGATGAGTAGAGGAAACTGAGTGACCGTTGGGCCAATGTTGTGGGTGTGATGAGGTTGTAAGGGGTGTGGGAGGAGGGAAGTCTGGGCTGTGTATGGGTAAAGGGTTGGAGAGATGGGGGGGTGGGGGAGGGGGGGGGGGGGGGGGGGGGGGGGGGGGGGGGGGGGGCACTATGAGTTTAATCACTGCGGAGATGAAAGAAGAGGTCGGCCACTGCCATCAAACTCGATGATGGTGTGGTGGGGGGTGGGGGGGTAGGGGTTCAAGTTAAGGGGGCCAGCCCCGCACTGCTCCGTTATTCCACCCAACCCCTCCCTTTGATATGAGCACCCAGTGACCCGTGACTGATTTGTTTGAGGGGGGTGTTGGATGGTGGTGAGGTGGGTCTGTCGTGTGTGTGCGTGTGCGCGTGTGCGCGTGCGCGCGTGCGTGCGTGCGCGTGTGTGTAGGGGGTTCTGTTATGTAAGCAGGAAGTGTGACTCGATGCTTGCATTCCTCCCCTGTGGCTTGCTCTCTCTCTCTCTCTCTCTCTCTCTCTCTCTCTCTCTCTCTCTCTCTCTCTCACGCTCTCTCTCACGCTCTCTCTCACGCTCTCTCTCTCTCTCTCTCTCTCTCTCGCTCTCGCTCTCCCTCTCCCTCTCCATCTCTTCTCCTTTTTTCCACTCGCTTCTTTCCATTTTTTTCTTCAGGCTGTCATCGTTTTTCAGCTGTGGATAGAAATCTGCATCTGCTGATTGCTCCAGACCTCCTTGAGAGAGTGGACCACAAACAGAGCCAGCCCCAACGATGTGTCTCGTCATCATTGGAAATGTCTCTGTAACTCTGGACAATTTGCCATCTTTGTTCGACTTAACACGCGGTCATGACTCACACAATGAGAGTCTTTGCATAGCAGAAGTGTAAAAGGATTTGATAAATCAGATTGTCTGAATAAAAAAAGTGTCTTATTTATAAGCGATATGCATGCTTTTCCAGAGGAGCACTACATCTCAGTTCAGTTCAGCATGCCAGCAGGCGCATCATAATAGTTGGGTAAAGTAGGACTCAGTCATCAGGGCCCCACATGCTATATGTGGAGGGTGCCCACACTGAGTCGTATATACAGTATGTTTGTCAGTTAATGAGCTGGGGGTGGGGGGTCCGCTGCGGCTGGGTGTACACATACATAGGGCCCAGAATTTAGTGCTTACAACCCTGAATGCCGACCTGGTCTTCAGCGCACTGTCACCCTCACACCATAAATTGCGGTGCTGGCTGGCTGACAGTGGAGTGTTTCACTGGTCTGGGGATGGCTAGCGGGTGACTCAGCCAGCGCAGTGCAGGCAGCAGCGGGCTTTTAATGGCTGGACCTTGACAGGGAGAGAGGGGTCACGCTAAGGAATGACCACTCCGACAGACTCACTCTCTCTCGCTCTCGCTCTTGCTCTTGCTCTCTCTCTCTCTCTCTCTCTCTCTCTCTCTCTCTCTCTCTCTCTCTCTCTCTCTCTCTCTCTCTCTCTGTCTGTCTGTAGTCCAGACCGGTCTGTTCATCGTCAGACTTGTCTGTCTGTCTCTGTCTGTGTCTTGTGTTGTTGTGGCTCTGTCTGCCTGTCTGTCTGCCTGCCTGCCTGCCTGTGTCTGTATGTGTCTCTGATTCTCTCACTCTCTCTTTTTCTCTTTCTGCTTGTCTCTCTCGATGTCTGTTGCTGTGACTCGGTGTCTCCTTGTCTGTCTGTCTGTCTGTCTTTCATCCTGACCTGTCTCTGTCCTTCATCCTGACCTGTCTCTGTCTGTCCCTGTGACCCACTGGCTCCATCGTGTCTGCTCGCCCAGTGCTAAGAGACAGAGCGCGGTTGTGTGTGGCGGGATATCATCATAAAAAAAGAGATGCGTTGTATTCACCACCAAGTACTAATTTGGGTTGGCTCAGCCCATGCTCAGGAGACCAGGCTCCAGTTCTGTAGGGCAGGATATCACAATAATGAAAAGAGATTTCATTCACCAAATTGGACATCCTTTTGTTTGTTTGGGTACGTCCAGACGAGTATCGAATTGATGGATTGAGGTACAGACCATGACTGTGTCTAAATGCAATTTTCACTCTGTTCCTTGCGAAAGAAGAATAGAGACAAACTGAGGCAAAAAGTATAAATATAGACTATGACCTTATTACCTCCGCCAAGGACGTTATGTTTTCGGTCGCGTTGGTTTGTCTGTCTGTCTGTCATTCTGTCTGTACAAGTTCTGACAACTCGGATTTCACTGAAACTTTGTGGAGTTGTTGGAAATGACAAAAGGAACAAGTCATTACATTTTGGTGGTGATCCGGATCACAATAGGGTGAATTTTGACATTCCAGTTTCTAACTCATCAAAAACAAGTCAAAAAGACTTGAAAAAAATGTGTATTCTGTCAAACAGCTCCTTTGGCGGAGGTCTGCACTCTCTGAGTGCATTTCTAGTGTTTGTATTGTTTTGGGTTTTTTGAGAGCGCGCACAGACACACACACACACACACACACACACACACACACACACACACACACACACACACACACACACACACACACACACACACACACACACACACACACACACACACACACACACACCTTTTTATGTTTTCAAGTCATTGGATTCTTCCCTACCCCACTAGTTTGGACTTTTTAAGACTTGAACGCCAGGTTGAACTCCTGTTTTCTCATTGCCTTTGTTTGTTTGCAACTGCTTTACAGCTGCATCATGTAAAACCATTGATGGTACGCCTCGGAGAACAGCAAGAGAGAGTAGAGAGTTAGAGGACACTGGAGTTGAAAAGTTTGCTTTACTGTACTTCTCTGGGCTTTCTTGCATCATTTGCATTTTGTGTGTGTGTGTGTGTGTGTGTGTGTGGGGGGGGGGGGGGGGGGGAGGTTGGGTCTCGGAGGAAGTGGCAAGCGTCACTCTGGGAGTTTTGAAAGGCTGATGCGAGCGTTTGATGAGTCATCTACGAGGGTCGGGGGTGGGTTAAGTCTGGGCTAAGATGAGCTGCCAAGGCCGGCCCAGAGGTCCCCGTCGGACGCGAACATTAAATGGACCCGGCCGCCGCAGCGGTGCTGAGGGAAGGTTTCCATGCTTCCTAATCAGGAGTAGCGGCGGGGGTTTGGTGTGTGTTTTTTTTTGGGAGTTATAAATAGCACGGACTATTGGCCCCAAAAGGCCAAACAAACACAAGCACACAAAAAAAATCAGTACAATGATAATCTGCCAGTGTCCAGACAGTCAGAGAGGAGAGACTGGCGTGTTCAGTGTGTCCCAGCCAAGCCACCGTCCGATGGTGGTAGACAAGAGGCGCCCATGAACCCTTGGGGCCCTGTGAATAAAACCCTGGGTGTGAGAAGTAGCCAGTCATGCTTGGGATGGATGAGTCATTTGTTGATCTGGACTAATCCAAACAATGGCCAGATATCTGCCCATTACATTCCTTACTTTAACACAGGGGTGGGGAACTTTTTTCTTCAAATTTTATAAAGTCTGTACTATGAACTGTACTATGGGCTGTACTATGAACACAAATCAGGATTTCCCCTGGGACTTTAGGCCTATATTGAAGGTGGCCACCTTTACAACAGACCCCCTTCACTAGGTTCCCTGAAAATATATTGTGTTGCAATTGCAAATGTAATTTCTAAGATTTCTTTAAAAAACATGTCATATTTCATTTGAAACCGCATAACATTAAAATTGTATTGGGTGCCGGATAGGACCGCCTCACAGGCCATGCGGTCATTGTTTCCCCACCCATTTAAGTTTAACACTACCTCTATTTAGCTGTATTCTATCCAGTGATGGACAACCTGGTTTCATTGGTTAATCCAGTGCCACATATCCAAATGATCTGGATTTACCTGCCCAATTCAATCAGGTCATTGCCATTGACATTGAATTGGATAGGTCATTTGGAGTAGGTGGCACTGGATTATAATAAATAAATCCAGGTTGTCTATCACCAGAGGTGTCAGTCAATGAATATCAGTGTTAATCTTCCCCATGACATGGACCAAATAGTGCAAACTCTGAATCATCTGCTTGTAATAAGAGCTGAATAGTTATAGTGAAAATACTCTGAGGTCCTCTACGTTAGAAGGACATAGGTGTGAAAAACAGCCTTTGATACAGCTTTGATTTAATTAACAGAGTTGACAAGGTTAAGGTTGTATGGCATGACATTGCGTAGTGTAACATTTTACAGCATCAGATAGATATATAGATACACAAACGGATAGATACACAGACGGACAGATAGACAGACAGATACCTTATTTATTCCAAGGGGAAATTCAGGTTCCAATTAGCACTGTATAGATAGAACAGAGTGAACATTATATTATGCAGAGAGGTCATTTGCCCAGACAAACCTGCTGATCTACTGCATGTACATGCAGCAGCAGAATTTTTTTTTTCACCATCACGAGTCCATCTGAAGCCCAAGTATTAGTCACCCTATTTTGCCACCAGTTCCTCAGATGATCTGAAGGGCACATATGGAGGTGGAGCGGCTTGAAAGCTTTCGAGGCAAAGCACTTAGTGACCGCGCACAGTGCAGGTCTCCCTTGGCCACTCGCTGCTGCCCGTCTTCCTTTAAATCCGTGACCATAACTAAAGACTGACGTACACACGTAGCACACCATCCTAGCGTACCCTTAAAAGCCACTTGCTGCCTTTCCGCCATCGCTATAGCAACATATTGTATATGATTTTATACAAACGTCAGTGGGTCCTTTTTAGGTTCTGTTTTGACGTCTTCCTAAAATATTTTTGGGCTATTTTAAGGCTTAGCTATGTGTCCTTTTTTTGCTAAGACTTACTAAGACTAAGAATTACGCTCGTTTTGCAATGGAGAAGTATGTGTGCTAAATTCCATAACCATGAGCATCCTTATGCTGCGCTCTACTTAATATTCTCACAGACTTGCTCACTGACACGTATGTAGCCAGAGGAGAAACGCTAACGCTAATGCATGTCATAAGCATTATTTGACATCCGGCTTTTTTTTTTTTTTTTTAAAGAAAAATCATGTGCAGTACTTGCAGTGTATATAGTATTTTCTATGTAGGTTATTCGTATGTACGCAGCATATAGAATCGTACAAGCCTACTTCCCTAAGCCCATGGCCATAATTAATGTCATTGTGTGTTTGTGTGGAATGATCTCATTATACAGTTGAGCAATTAGGCACAAATGTAATCAGAGGTGGGCCATTGAGCACACAAGTGACACACACACACACACACACACACACACACACACACACACACACACACACACACACACACACACACACACACACACACACACACACACACACACACACACACACACACACACACAGACAGAGAGGGAAATGAGGGTGCTGGGATAAGGGAACATGACAGAAGAATTCTGAGAGAGAGAGAGAGAGAGAGAGCGCAAGAGAGATAGAGACATATTGTGTGTGCGTGCTTGCGTGTTATTATAAAACCATAGTACAGTATACTGTCTTACACTTTCTGTACAGGTCATCCTAATAGTAGAATTAGAGCTTTGCAGGAAATATACAGCATGTTTGCAACAGACTAATTTTAGCATGCCATTGAGATCAGCCCCTTAAATTGTACATGAGAATAACACATAAAAAGTCGAAAGTAAAGGCAAAAAATGTCAGTCGCAACAGTACACATATAATTTCACCAGCCAACTGGCCAAATTGTGGTGAAATATCATTTTGGCTTGTAGAAAAGACCAACTTACTAGCCACTTTGACCGATTATTAGAGAGTGTTTGTTTTGGTCATTATGGTTAGTATCTACAAGCCATTTTAGCTGGTGATGAAAAAAGTTCAATTAGAGCCTTGATGGGTTGTCAGAGTGTAGTTGAAAGTGGTGTTGACTGTCGAGTCGCCCTATGGTCGCCGTCCCCATTTGGTTGTCACCATCCCACTGTGCTCCAGAGTGGTAGCTCTGCTGGCTGACCTGACATGTAGTGACCTGCCACCAGCTCACACCATCATTCAAAGAGATGGAGCCTGTGTGTGTGTACGCGCGTGCATGAATGTGTGTGAGAGAGAGGGAGAGAGCGCGTGCACACACACATACAAGTATTTATTTGGTGTGTAGCTGCGGCTTTGTGTGAGTGTGTGTGTGAGTGTTACAGTGGGGTATGACAATGTGTTGCGTGGGTTGGGTAGTGGAGTGTAGTTAGCCCTCAGCCTTGGCAGCGTGTCTGACCCTGGCAGCACAAATCAGGGGACAGAGGTGGTGAGTCGTGAGTGGAGGGTGGGTGGTGGTGGTGGTGGTGGTGGTGGTAGTGGGGTTCTCTGCCCAGGCTCTGTTGGTAGCCGAGTGGTGAGGTTTTCTGTGTCCTGGCCATAGAGGTAAGAACGGCAACTCGCGGCAGCACTGGAAAATGGCAAGCGCAACCTACATCTTGAGTAGGTACACCTGTGCTCTTCAGTCAATGCATTAACCCATTGATGCCTGATGTTGCGTTGCGCAACACTCAGGCTCATGAGATTTGAGACAACTTCATTAAAATTCTCTGTCTGTTTGAGATGAATGAACACATTCTAATGGAAGATGAGGGTCTTTGCGTTTAAATGCAACTTAGTGTTAACACAATATGTTAAAATGCAAGAAATCTAAGAAATACAACATTTTCTGGGGGAGAACCTCCCAGATACCCGACGAGAATGAGGTGTCCCTTATTTTTTCCCCCAGGGAGTTGGCAACCCTAGTGGTGGGGTGGTGAGTGGTTCTGTGCCTTGGCTCTGTTGGCGGGCAGTTGGTGGTGAGTGTAGAGGGATGGGTGGTGAGGGGTTGTGTGCCCTGGTCCTGCTGGTCAGTGTAGAGTGGTGGGTGGTGGCTGGGTTGGGGTAGCCTTGCGCACCATATACGTACTTCCGCCAAGAGACTTGGCTCTGCACTACGTCTGGTAACTGTTTTCTGTGGAGCGAAACGGTCCTACATTGTAATTTTATCCTACGGTAGGATGTTCTGTCAGACATGTTTGTTAAACAGTCCTACATCGCCAAAGATAGACGTCAGACATGTTTATTCAACAACTTATCCTGATTTTTCCGAAAATGTCCTTCCCGCTTCCTGCAATCGCGTCAGTTCAAACAACCTCCCGACCATGAATACGAAATGAAATGATAGTATTATGGGATGGTCAGGACCATGCTAGGGTTGGGTTGGGGTGGGGTGGGGTGGTGAGGTGTTTTCTGTACCCTGGCCCTGTCAGTGGCACAGATGATTCAGGCACCGCCAGAACAGAAGGTCATTATGCCCCATGAGCTCATCTGCTGCATTGTGCGTTTCCCTCTTTTCATTTCATAGCCTTTCCTTTCCATTTTTTTCTTTCTTTTTCTTTCTTTCTTTATTTCTTTCTTTCACCTTTTCTTTTTTTCTTTCTTGCCTTTTTTCTGTGTCAATTTCTCTTCCTTTTTCCTTTTGCGTTAATTTGTTCCATCCTTTCTTTTTGTCTTTCTCTTCTCCCTTTCTTTATTATCCTATCTCTGTCTCTTAATCCTTTTCATTTCTCCCTCTCTCACTCTCTCTCTCTCTGTCTTTGTTTCTCTGTCTATCGCCATCTGTCTTTGGCTCTCTGTCTGTCTCTCTGTCTGTCTCTCTGCCTGTCTCTCTGCCTGTCTCTCTGTCTGTCTCTCTGTCTGCCTGTATGTCTGTTACTCTGTCTGTCTATTTCTCTGTCTTTTTCTGTCTCACTGTCTTTCTCTGGCCTCCAGTCTCTTACCCGATGCTCAGGTTTTTGTTTTGCCCAATTGGTTTTGATCTTTGTTCACTCTCTCTTCGTTAATCTCTTTGCTCTCTGTATGTCTGTCTCTCTCTCTCACACACACACACTCTTGTCCTCCTTCTCACACTCTCTTGTTCTCCTTCTCTCACTCTGTTTTTCCATCGTGGGTTTTCCAGTACCTCAAATGTGTGTTGTCTCCTATTTCTCTCCTGTTCAATTGATTCTCCTCTTTGTTCACACTCTCCTTCCCTGTCGTGCACACTTTCCTATCTGCTGTGTTGTGATTCAAGGTATTTAATGGTCCCCCATTTATATTTAAAAGCTGAATTTTAATGACGAACATTAGCATGAAGAGGCAGCTCTCTCTCTCTCTCTCTCTCTCTCTCTCTCTCTCTCTCTCTCTCTCTCTCTCTCCCTCTCTCTCTCTCTCTCTCTCTCTCTCTCTCTCTCTCTCTCTCTCTCTCTCTCTCTCTCTCTCTCTCTCTCTCTCTCTCTATCTCTCTGATACTGAAAGGGAGATAGAGAAAGGGAGAGGGAGAGGCTTTGGAGAGAGTATGTTAGGGAAAGCGTGGACGAGAGAGAGGGGGAGAGAGGGGAGTAGGTGGGTGATGGCGAAAGGGAAGAAAAAGAAGAAGAGGGGGTGAGAGGAGGGCAGAGAGAGAGATAGATGGGGTGAGAATGAGAGAGAGGAAGAGGATGATGAGGGGGAGGGTTGTGGGGGTGTTGGCATGGTAATTATGGCTGAGTCACAGGTACCACATTAGTGAGGTGTCTGTGTGTCTGTGTGCATGAGTTGTTTGTTTCTATTTGGGAGTGTGTTTGGGAGCCAGACGATGTGTGCTCATTTGTTTTGCCTGTGTGTGTGTAGTTCTGTTTGTGTGATGCACACTGCTACAGAAGCTCACAGTAACAGAATGGCATGCTGTCACACTACTTTGCTGGACAGCTAAGGTTCTTAGATGCGTCCTAGCATCTCTATAAGAGGGTATGTCTGTCCGTCTGAAACGCTTTCTTTAAATTGTAATTTCCTCCTGTATCCACAGGGAGGCAGTGCATTGACAGACGCATCTTTGTCTGCCTGACGGACTTTTTTCTAAGATCTATCGTCTTTATACCCTATTGATCCCAAAGCCCAGTTGTCTTCCCTCTCCTTTTATTTGTGTGTTTCTGTCCCTGTCTCTTTGGCCAGCATCCGGTTTGCATGTCTTTTTCCCTCGCTCTGCCACATTGGAATTCTAATGGGTTCCCATTTGTTTCCCTCTTCTCCGTGTGTGTGTGTGTGTGTGTGTGTGTGTGTGTGTGTGTGTGTGTGTGTGTGTGTGTGTGTGTGTGTGTGTGTGTGTGTGTGTGTGTGTGTGTGTGTGTGTGTGTGTGTGTGTGTGTGTGTGTGTGTGTGCGTGTGCGTGTGCGTGTGCGCGTGTGTGTGTCTCTATGTCTCTGTGCAGTCTAATGTGTACAACATCCTATTCACTGACACTGCATTGTTGCAACTGTAATATGTATGGTTGTTCCCTAAAACATTAATCTCTTTCTCTCCTCTCACCTTTGTGTCTTTTGAATATAAAGTCTCTCTAGGCCAATGTCTTTATATGTACTGCAGCCTAATGTATGCACTGCTATAGTCTACATCTGATGTGTTGTAAAAAAAAATATTGTTGTGCCTTTGTTAGCTATGACAGTAGAGAAAAGAGAGGAAATGGTTTGGGAGAAAAACATGGGGCAGGTTTGGAAAAAATGTCACAGGCCAGATTCGAATCTGAGTCCCCATGGGCATGTAACTCATATATGCTACAGCCTATTATAGCAGTGTGCCACTGTGCTCCTGTGCACCTTTGTTGTATTTCTAATGTGTTTATCATCATTATTCCCTGACAGCCAGGGGAGTATTCCAAGAACGCGGCTAAGTATTAAACCAGGTTTAGTTATCCGTTAGGCAGGGTAAGGCATCTAATAGAAGAGCCTGGGGTTCTCATTTCTTAACTGAATGACACCTGTTGTCTGTCGATCAGCAAGTTTATCACTTCCCGTAGACTAACTTAGCCACGTTTATTGCTTGAAAGTGTTCTTGGAATCTCAACACGCTGGGGTGGATGTGGCTCAGGTTGTAGAGGGGCCGTTCTGCAACTAGGAGGTTGCAGGTTCAAGCCCTGCTCTGCCTGACCCCATCAGTGTGTCCTTGAGTAAGATACTTATCCCCACATTGCTCCTGGTGTCAGGGTGTGGTACCCTCTATGGCAGCCACTGCTG
>NC_085869.1:49528196-49548196 GCF_034702125.1 Engraulis encrasicolus
TTGACTGGCAGGTGACGAGCAGCAGCACAGACATATTTATCCTTGTTCCTCTTATCGGGTTCATTTGTCTGTCCTGTACCTGTGTTTCTTAGGAAAAACTACAAACACGGGGCCTTTTTTGTTTCTTGAATTGCATTTGTCTTCCTTCAGCAGTGTTTTCAAGGTGTTCAGTGTTGTTGTGGAGTTATTTCAGTGTTGCATGGGTGTTCCTTCAGTTATGCGGTAATTAATTCAACGTTGCAATAGAATTCATTCAGTGTGCCTGTTGTAGGGCTGCACGATTATGGAAAAAAACGTAATCACGATTATTAATCAAGATGATTGATTTTTGCTGATTTTTTTAAAAATTATAACAAAATGAAATATAACCAAGAATTAATTATATACGGGATGAACTGTAACTGTAATAGTTATGTGAAAGGCAATAGCATGAAACTTAGGTGAACAGATTTCTGGCCAGAAACACCAGCCTGTCAGCATGTTCTGGCTTCAAGGATGCTCTCGAAGGCAGGCCACTATTGCCACGATTAAATCCCGATTGAAATCCCGATGTTACCAGGGTGTTTAGTTTCTTCAGTATTGCCACCATTGTCATGATATTGCTTCAATGTTGCCAAGCTGTTAAGTGTTGTCATGGTATTGCTTCAGTGTTTCCAGTCAGGGTATGAATAATTATCTACATGCATCGATGTATCGAATCGCAGCGTATCGTGGGGCATTCATAAGTATCGAAAGTAATCGAATCGCTGGCCCCTGTCCGATGCCCCAGCTCTATAACATAATGGAAGTGGAAAAGTAATTGGAAACAAAGAAATCGAATCGTATCGTGGAGAATTCTTAAGTATCTAAAATAATCGAATCCCTTCTTTAAGAAATCGAAACCTTATCGTATTGTCATGGAGGCTATGATTTACACCCCTAGTTTCCAGGCTGTTTAGCGTCAGTAGTTGTGATGTTACCTCAGTGTTGCTTCAGTGTTCCCCCAGTGCCTCCCTCTTTAGGCGATGACCTTCTGTCCCCTTAGCTGTCAGCAAGGTGCTGTTGACTCTCTGACGGGAAGTACTAATGTCATCCTGGCTGTCACGGCAGACAAGCAGCCAAGTGTAACGGCAACACAAGGCTCTTGTGTTTTCTAGGTGTCAGTATAGCTTAAGCCATTGTATTTGTATTGTTCTTTTGGAGGCATGTTACTTGTAGCAGATTTTGTGTGTGTGTGTGTGCGCGCACGTGTGTGTGTGTGTGTGTGTGTGCGTGTTTGTGTTTGTGTTTGTGTGTGTGTGTGTGTGTGTGTGCGCGTGCGCGTGTGCGTGTGCGTGCGTGTGCGTGCGCGTGCGCGTGCGCGTGTCAGTGACTTGTTTTGGTGAAAAAGTCCTCTACCGTGTCCGTGTGACTTTAGCCAAGTGGGACCATGAGAGAAGGCTCTTCGAGTGTCCATTTCCCATTCTCCATTGAGTTGGAATAGGCTTACGTACATTATGGAAATGCTTTGCACCCTTTCAAAAATGCCAATCAACTTTTTAGGTCATAGCGAGCCATTAAAAGATAAATTGAAATTTGGTTAAAAAAAAAAAAAAAAAGATACCTTATAGGATTCGTTGTGCGATAGAAAATATCCATCCTCTGGGTTGGCAGTTTAATAGAGCTCCATGCCTTTACTCCATGCAACATCTGATCCCATAATTACACACTGGCTCGTAATTATTGTTGTCATCAATTATGAGCCGCACTGTTTTACTCTCCGAGCAATTTAAATGGCACTCCAGCGGCTCATCTCTGATAAAGCGCCATTGGTTTTGTTGTTGTAGTAGTAGTAATTATCATTAACCATTTTGACATTATTATTGTAGTTGTTTTTGTTATCATTATGATGTTAGTGGTAGAGTTAGTATTCAGTAGAAGAAATATTAGCAGTATCAGTAGTAGTTGGAGAGTAGTGGTGATCGTAGGATTATTATTATTAGTAGTAGTAGTAGTAGTAGTAGTAGTAGTAGTAGTAGTAGTAGTAGTAGTAGTAGTAGTAGTAGTAGTAGTAGTAGTAGTAGTAGTAGTAGTAGTAGTAGTAGTAGTAGTAGTAGTAGTAGTAGTAGTAGTAGTAGTAGTAGTAGTAGTAGTAGTAGTAGTAGTAGTAGTAGTAGTAGTAGTAGTAGCAGCAGTAGCAGCAGTACCAGTAGTAGCAGTAGCAGCGGTAGCAGCAGCAGCAGCAGTACCAGTAGTAGCAGCAGTAACAACAGTAGCAGCAGCAGCAGCAGCAGTAGTAGCAGCAGTAGTAGTAGTAGTAGTAGCAGAAGCAGCAGCAGCAGTAAAACTACTAGTATCAGATATTATTGATGTGGTAGAGGCTTTGCCTGATGTCATATTTATTTATTTCTTCCTGGATCAATATGACATAAGGTTCTCAGCTGCCATTATGTGGCTCCCACGGTTCAGAAGGAATGAGTTGAATGGGAAAATCATGGCCATTTAGGAGATTGGCCATATAAAATATTTGGCTGTAGTATTCTTTGCATCTGCACTTGTTGTTCTCTATATATCCTGTGCACTTTGTATCTTCTAGTGATGTTGGCTATGATTATGTTCTCGTTTGAAAGTCACTTTGGTTATAAAGCGTCTGCCAAATGCGATCTTATGTAATGTAATGTAGTATTTATGGAACAATTGGGATGTAGTTGGGATGACGGGTAGTCAGATCATCAGAGTATTCATGTAAGGCCAAAAGCCATCAAGAATATCATCAATTATACCTGCTCATCACTGAAGACATGTGGGACATATTTATCATGATTTTTATTAATGTGCCATGCAGTGTCGTCGTAGAATTAATTTGACTGAAATACCAACCTTGAACTCGGCTCAGTAACTCATCACACTTCATCAAAATGCCTTGATGGTGAGATAAAAGACTCAAAATGAGCTGTTTTATTTTCACCTGAAAAGCACTTGTATGGTAACACCACTGGCGTAGACAGAAGAGCCCTAAAGTGAGTTATCAAATGTGCTTAACGGGTAATCAAATCTGAATTACCTAACTTCTAGGATCTTTATGATCAAATGTGTCTAACAAAGGCTTATTGCCTATTAAAACCAAAATATCTCAGCCTTCGAAGCACATACAAACATGAAATGAGTTGCATTTAAAAGCCAAGACCCTCCTCTTGCATTATAATGTGTTCATTCAGCTCTAACATACCCACATATTTAATAAAACAGCTCAAATCTCAATCCTGAATGTAGCGTATAAATGTGTCTCCAGGATATAATGGGTTAATCACTACCATCTGACCGCAGATACAGGTGCATGCGCGCCCACACCAGTCGACTCAGGGACAGCTTCTTTCCTCAAAACATCAGGCTGTTGAACTCCAAATCACCATGGAAATGAAACCACTCCTTCACTCATCATATCTCCCTTTTTCTCCAACTTTTTTTAAAAAAAATGCAGATACTTTTAAAAACTTTTTCCATATTTTTTCCTAACTTCTGCTTTTTTCTTTTTACTTTTTTTGGAGGACTCTGCGAGCAGGGAAGCTTTTCATTGCACATGAATTCTATAATTCATGTACAGTACGCTTGACAATAAAATATCTTGTATCTTGCATCTTACACTGCGTGCCTATTGGAGTATTGTGAGAGCCGTTTTTAGTGTTTCAAAGACTGTGGTTTGGGAAGGCACTGGCCTCTTGAAGCCCAATTGGGACCAATCAAGTTTGATATGTTTTCGGTAACGCAGATCAGAGATTCCTCTACCTTAAAAGGAAAAATATCAGATATGATACTTTGCTGTATTATAGAGGGCTGGGTGCTTGGGTTTGACTCTTTGGTGCTATTATCCATTCTGTTCTGATGACTGATTTGCGGCCTTTGAGCAATATTTGGTATAATAGCCTGCCTGCTATGACGAGCAGGACCGCCGACAGTTTGGCTGGGCCCAGGATAAAGACATTTGAAAGGACCCCAATACACAGGGAAGCCAACAGGGGGGGACAAAGGGGTCAATTGTCCCGGGCCCAGGGAGACAAGAGGCCCAGAATTGGGTCCTCAATATATTGTTAGTACTAGATTTGGGATCCTTTCAGATGACTTTGTCCTGGGCCCAGCCTAAGCTGTCAGCGGCCCTGCCAATACATACACTGTAATGAGGATCCGATTCTCGACCCCCTCTCTCTTTGGGCCCGGGACAAGTGACCCCTTTGTCCCACCCTACCGGCTTGCCTGGTGACGAGTAATGAGTGGATTGGTCTTGGAGCAGTGCCTCAATCTGGCATGTTAAATCACAAAACAACTATGTAATGCCACAACACAAAAACATCCAAAGCATAATATCCAAAAGAATATTATCACCCTAAAAAATCTAATGTGGGTTTTATCCTCCCAATCTCAAGCCAGGATTAGCTTGGTTAGGATTTATAGCGTGTGTTGTGTTTATGTAGCGAGTGAGCCGCCTTAGCTGGCTCTGAGCAAGTCAAATCAGTCAGGCCGTGCCGCATTAGCTTTTAAAAGTCTAGTGTCACACAAATGTGACAGGACAATGAAAGTTCTAAAATAATTTTGAGCTCCATAGAAAATCATTTGGAATTTTAGAGTCTTATCTGCATTGTTGCAAGACGTATTCTTTTTGTAGAGCGTTCACAAGCGCACTCCTTTAAAGGTTAAACCAGAGATTCTAGGAGCATTATGTAGAAGGTGGAATCTAAGGCATGCCATGGAGAGGTTAAAGTTCAGGCCCGGGAGCGAATTGCCTGAATGGGTCTCTGAGGAAGGTGTTGTAAGTCTGCCATAAGCGACTGAAGCCAGCTATTTTAGACATGTTTATTGAGGCATAATTGCACAGAAATCTCTTCCCTCAAGCAGTGGCCGAGGAGTCTGCTTCCAGAATGCTCTGTACTGTACTGTGTCATGTACTGTACATACAAAAACGTCATAAAAAGAAGAAAAGGGTGCTGCGAACAGTATTCTTTTGAATTTGCAGACATTTAGGCATACAAAAAGGACAAACTCACTGTGCCATTTGCATGTCACCAACCGGTGATTAAATGATTAATATTCTTACTTTCGGTATACTGTGTCCTAGAACATAATACTGACAGTGTACATATACTGAATGGTTCCTCTCCTCTCTCTCAGTTTAATGTACATATTGAACTGAATGGTTACTCTCCTCTCTCTCAGTTCAGTGTACATATGGAACTAAACGGTTCCTCTCCCATCTTCACTGTCTGCACATCAAGATCCATACTTACTGTGTGTACTGTAAAAAAACCTGATGCGTAATGTTTCCTAAGTGAAAGGTTCCTGTTCTCTCTATCTCTCCAGGAGAACCACTGCTTGCGCATCAAGATCCTGGGTGACTGCTACTACTGTGTGTCGGGGCTGCCAGAGGCACGAGCCGACCACGCCCACTGCTGTGTGGAGATGGGGGTGGACATGATCGAGGCCATCTCGTGAGTAATGCAGGCGTACTACGCACGCACGCATGCATGCACGCATGCATGCACGAATGCGCGCACACACACACACACACACACACACACACACACACACACACACACACACACACACACACACACACACACACACACACACACACACACACACACACACACACACACACACACACACACACACACACACACACATTGCTGCATTAAAAGTACTTAATTTCCTTTCATTTGCATATACTTGTTACACTACTTGTCCTAAAATTATTTCGTCCGGATTCAGAGATGGCCAGAAGCATTCTAAAAAGTACCGCAGACACCTGCAGCATTTTGTGCTTCGTTAATTAGTGCTTGATGAAGATTTACTTATTTTTATTTTCAAACTCAATTGAAATTCAGGACTCCTAGAAATGTTCTAATGCTCATCATGAATTGTAAATTGATGAGGGAAATGCTGAATTTATCCGTAAAGGTTCGGTTCGCGACTTAACCAGAAAAGTGGTCAGAAAACCCTTTGACTGTACTGTGAATGTCTAGCGGGGCTGGACTGGTAATGTGGCACATAGGGCATTTGCCCGGTGGGCTGACAGTCGCTAGGTGCTGATGATTTTGTTTGTTGTTGTTGTTTCCCCTTAATGACTTGCCCACAATATAAGTGGGGCAGCCCATTGGTCCAATCTGTAATCGACAGTGGGCCGAGCCAATCATAATAAAGTCAGCGGGCTGTGTGAAGGGCTGGCTTTTTTTTTCCCAGCCCTGATGTCTAGCATCATAACACCAGGCTATGCAGTACCCACACCTTTAAGCCATCCAGCTTTAGAATGGCCGTCTATGGGCAGGCTCATATCTGTTCCTAAAACCACTGTCGCTGCAGGTTGCGAGAGCTTCGTTAATCTGATTGGCCTTTCCTATTTGCCTATCGGTGGTTACCCGTTAAACCCTGGCGATGCCCATCATGGCTGGCGCAGCAAGGCAGTAAGGCGGCAAGGCGGCGAGGCAGTAAGGCAGTAAGGCGGAGGCATGGCGCGCCCCGGCTCCCGTCCTCATCTTTAATTGGTGTGTGTCAGGCCCGATAATGCCCCGTGCTGCGCAACACAGGCCTGATTGATTGGTGCTTTTCAGTTGCTTTTGTGTCTGTCTACCTTCCTGTGTGTGTGTGTGTGTGTGTGTGTGTGTGTGTGTGTGTGTGTGTGTGTGTGTGTGTGTGTGTGTGTGTGTGTGTGTGTGTGTGTGTGTGTGTGTGTGTGTTCGTGTGTGTGTGTACGTGTGCGTGCACACGTGTGTCGCCCCTGTCTAAGGTGTGTGCCTGTGCGTGTGTGCGCATGCGTTCGTGCGTGCGTGCATGCGCGCGTATGTCGCCACTGTCTGAGGTGTGTGTGTGTGTGTGTGTGTGTGTGTGTGTGTGTGTGTGTGTGTGTGTGTGTGTGTGTGTGTGTGTGTGTGTGTGTGTTTGCGTTTGTGTATGTGTGTGTAAATGTCTTCCCTGTCTGAGGCAATTGTGTCAGTGTGTGTGCTCCAGTAAAAGTGTGTGTGTGTGTGTGTGTGTAGCTTTGTCCGCCTCGGTCTGAGGTTATTGTGTGTGTGCGTGCCTGCGTGCGTGTGTGCGTGCCTGCGTGCGTGCGTGTGAGGTTATTGTGTATGCAGCTGAAAGGGCCGCAGCAGCTCCTGAGGAGGAGAGTGAGTGGGCATAAGCATCCCTAATCACACACCTGCCAGTCACCACTCAGCAAGAACAAGAGGGAGTGTATGCACGTGGCTGTGTTTCGACCCTTAGCCATTTCTACCATGATGTGTGTGGCATGAGACATGGCATACTTCTCCTAATGTTTGGATCTGTAAACATGTCGCTGTGGTGAGATCCAAGCAAAAGTATTCAATGTGTATGTGGTGTTGTGTTCCCAAATGTGGACCCTTTTATGACGCTTTGTTCTTGTGGTGATGTCTTT
The DNA here is from genome assembly GCF_034702125.1 of Engraulis encrasicolus. NCBI lineage: Eukaryota > Metazoa > Chordata > Actinopteri > Clupeiformes > Engraulidae > Engraulis > Engraulis encrasicolus. Next base: position 49,535,578 of record NC_085869.1, read on the forward strand.
TGGCTTTTCTCTGTTTGCGTTAGATTGATTTACAGTATATTGTTTGCATTGATTTGATTTTTATACTGCTTCAACTGCAATGTCAGATATTTTTTAATTTTGTTGTGGGAAGAAAGCTAAAACATTCTTTTTTGCTCTCTATCTTTTGATCCCACTCCACACACCTCTTTTCACACACTTTCTAGCCACATAACAGTAAACACATCATTTTATTCTATTTTTATTATTTTGATGTTTTGTCTTTGGTTTGAGTGTTTATTTTAAAGGGGTGTTGGGTTCTGCTTCACTGACCAGCTTTTGATCAGCTGACAACTGTTTGTGAAGCTCTCTTCTCTTCTCTTCTCTTCTCTTCTCTTCTCTTCTCTTCTCTTCTCTTCTCTTCTCTTCTCTTCTCTTCTCTTCTCTTCTCTTCTCTTCTCTTTTCTCCAAACAATAAGCAAACTGTTAAAACTTCAGTCCCCCCAGGCTAGCTTATATGTTGCATTTACCTGAACGTGGGTCAAGGCAGTTGTGGAGTAATCTAACATGCAACATTACATTGCCCTTACGACCACTGTCCAACATAGGAATCTGGTGTGTGTGTGTGTTGTGTGTTGTGTGTTTGTGTGTTTGTGTGTTTGTGTGTTGTGTGTGCGTACCTGCGTGCGCACGCGTGCCTTTACACTGTTAATTGTGCGTTCATGGTTTTTTCAAATCTGCCATCCCCCTCACTGACCCCTGATGAGTTTGACCACTTATAAAAGTCTGTTGTGTGCTCTGGTCAGTTCCGGGCTCCACTGATGTGAAAATTGGTCCCACATTTGTAGTGCTCGTTATCTCGCATCTCGTCCATTGAGCTGCTGACAGCTTGAGGAAATGTCTCCACATGCGGTGGGTGTCTTAGACCTTAGTTCAGGAAGTGTGTGTGCGTGCGTGCGTGCGTCGTCCGCATCTGCGTGTGCGTGCATGTGTGTGCACCCGCATCCGTGTGTGTGTGCGCACGCACGCATGCGTGTGTGTGTCTCCATCTGTGCACATGTGTGCGTGCATGTGTGTGCACCCTTATCTTTGTGTGTGTGTGTGTGTGTGTGTGTGTGTGTGTGTGTGTGTGTGTGTGTGTGTGTGTGTGTATGTACACCACCAGTGTGAATTCCCTCCACTCCGCATGTGGGGGGTGTGCTAGTCCTAGTCAGGGAATCTTGACATCTCTGCAGTAAGTAATTTGCGCTGGCCAGAGCTGACGGGGCCTGCCGTGTAATGAGATCTGCGGGATTGCGGCATTGTCTGGGAATGCCAGTAGGACACTTTATTAAGGGGGGGCATACAAACAAGCTGGTCGCTCTGAAGCACTCTGTCTGTCAGAGTAAGTGTGTATGTGTGTGTGTGTGTGTGTGAGAGAGAGATTTGTTATTTTGTGTGTGCGTGTGCGTGCGATTTGTTATTTGGCGTGTGTATGTGTTGGGTGCTTGTTTGTGTGTGCATACAGTATGTATTATCTACTCCTGTGGTGAGACATGGTTTAGCTGCTTGCTCTGTTTGATTGCAATAAAGGCGCCGTGTACACAATAACCAGGGGTAGGACGTGTTTGGATAGCCTGATTGTCATTGACTTTCAAATCTCTTCGAGACTTGGTCTGACCTAGAGCATAACAATTAACGTTTCCCAAACAGCATTGTTGACCCACCTCTCTTGGTTTGCTACTGGTTGATTGGTTCCTGACAAAGTGGGTGGAGTTCCTGATTTTTCGGGAGATCAGAAACGATATTTACATTGCTCTTGGCCTGACTAGAAGCAACGCCGAAGTTATTGCGTCACTAGGAGGGCATGGCCTGGCTAATGTTTGGTTGTTGGTAGAAGAGCTATTTCCATGAAGTTTTTTCGTTATTGAAGTACTTAAGGGACAATAGTAAGCAGAGCATCTCTTCTAAAAAGATGGCAGGCGTCTTTCCCCAATGTTGGACACAGATTCGTATTTTGGAAGTACATCATAATTTGTATTTGCACCCATGTAAGTCTTAAAGCTGTGTATTGTATACATGTGTGCTCATGTGCTCTTATGCATATGCCAGTGGACTACTATGTCAGCGTTTATTCCAACATCATGTTTTAACTTTTTCATGCAGAGCTTCTGTTATTACCTGATTCTCACTCAAATGGTAACGTCCAGGTCAGTTGCGTCAGACTCTCGTAATGTCATAACAATGTTATTATGACGTTATCAACCTTTTTTAGCAAACCGTGCGAGGGGTAGGGTGGGCGCTGTGGGGGCCTCCTTACATCTGGGCTTGCATGGCCATGGGGACACTGGTTCGAGTCCGGCCCTAGTCATATCCCAATCCTACCCAGTCTCTCTCTCCCACTGACTTCCTGTCTCCATCTTCGACTGTCCTGTCTAAATAAAAGCTAAAAGGGCCAAAAACAAATCTGCATGACAGGGCTGCTTAATTCAGCAAGGTGGATTTGGCCAAGGTGGCCCTCCTTTACAGCCTTGGGCCCAGGTCGACCTGCCCTGACCAGCCTCCCTGCTTACTCTAGTATTGTGTGATGGATTTTTCCTTTGTGTATTGGCTACAGGTTGCTGCCGTGAAAGTGAACATGTACCTCCTGTGTGTTCTTGTGTGTGTGTGTGTGTGTGTGTGTGTGTGTGTGTGTGTGTGTGTGTGTGTGTGTGTGTGTGTGTGTAGTGTGTGTTTCTTGGTCACTCTCCTCCAGGACCCTATATCTTGAAAGCATCATTGCTAACCCAGTTAGCAACTCTGAAATCACATTGCAACCAAGTACGTTGCTAACTTAGTTAGCAACGACGTTGTCGAGAAATGCACCCCAGTTGGTGGTGCGTGGGGGCGATGTGTGAGAACATAACGTGTGTGTCTCTCTCTCGTCTACCTGTGGGCACTGTGGGTGTGTGTGTCTGTGTGTGTCTGTGTGTGTCTGTGTGTGTCTGTGTGTGTCTGTGTGTGTCTGTGTGTGTCTGTGTGTGTCTGTGTGTTGTGGTGATCCCACCAAGTTGGTGCGGAATGTGTGAACGTGAATATGCACGTGGGCATCAACTGTGTGTGTGTGTGTGTGTGTGTGTGTGTGTCTGTGTGTGTCTGTGTGTGTGTGTGTGTGTCTGTCTGTGTGTGTCTGTGTGTGTGTGTGTGTGTGTGTGTGTGTGTGTGTGTGTGTGTGTGTGTGTGTGTGTGTGTGTGTGTGTGTGTGTGTGTATGCGAGTGATGCTAACTGCCACCTGTCTCTCCACAGGTTGGTGCGGGAGGTGACGGGCGTGAATGTGAACATGCGTGTGGGCATCCACAGCGGGCGCGTGCACTGCGGGGTGCTGGGGCTCAGGAAGTGGCAGTTTGACGTGTGGTCCAACGACGTCACCCTGGCCAATCACATGGAGGCGGGCGGCGAAGCTGGGTACGTACGCCACTCACCTCTCCAACAGATTTACTGTTTACACACACACACACACACACACACACACACACACACACACACACACACACACACACACACACACACACACACACACACACACACACACACACACACACACACACACACACACACACACACACACTCTTTCCAATGGAGGTGCCGCACCTTTCCTCTTGATGCCTGATGGGTGTGTAGGCTCCAATAGGTGAACTATAGGAGCAAGCAAGGAGAACAGACCTGAATGCCGATGCAATATTGTACTTTTATTGCATATTTAAAAAATAAATAAAAGTGAAGTGTGCAAACGTTTCAGGCACTTCAGTCAGACCATCCTCAGTGCAAAAGAGTGTGACTGAAAGGACCGCAAAGGAATATGCTTAACTTGCATACAACCGTGTGAGAATGAATGCACATACTTACTTCAGAACTGTCAGATCACTACATGGTACTGCCGGTATCACCTAGGGGGCAGATAGCCGAGTCTCTCATTCATTTTTTTGCACCATTCCTTGACCCTACCGCAACCTCAACATTGCTGTATTGACACAATTGCCGGAGGCAATTTTCCGAACTTCACAGTGCGCACATGCCTGCGCACCTTGCAATCAGATGAGCTACTGCCCTGCAAGATTGACATAACATACGCATGACAACTAGTTTGTGCACAAAATGTGCATGGAAATGCGTGTACTGCAGCAAGAATATTCCATCCCCTGATTGGTGCATACTGTACACACGTCTCTAGTACACATTCACATTCACATTCACATTTTACATGTACATTGTATATACAGTGAGTCCAAGAAGTATTTGATCCCTTGCTGATTTTGTTGGTTTGCCTACTAACAAAGACATGATCAGTCAATAAATGTTATGATAATGTGTATTCTAATATGGAGAGACAAAATATCAAAAAGAAAATCCAGAAATCAACTTAAGAGAATATATATTAATTTATTTCCATTTCATCAAGCAAAATAAGTATTTGGTCCCCTACCAACTGATAACAGTTCCGGGCCCACAGACCAGATGGGTACTTCCGATCAACTTGTCATCTGAATTAAAGACACCTGTACATACTAACATGCATAAAAGACGCATTGAATCAGCAGAATCAGTCCATAATGTGAGTGGATCAGTCACACTCCAACCTCACCAGCATGGAACAGACCAAAGAGCGGTCAAATGATATCAGGGACAAGATTTTAGACCTGAACAAAGATTAAATGGGCTGCAAAGCCACAAGAAAGAGACTGGGTTAATGACCCAACTGTTGATGCTTTTCTTCCAAAATGTGAGGAATACAAAATGACTATCCATCAGCCTGTCTGGGGTTCTATACAAGATTTGACCTTTTGTATGGATTTGATTATCATGAGAACAGAAAGAAAGCACCCTAGACCTGTACAGGATGAACTAGGCAATGATATCTAAGCTACTGGGACCAAAATCACTGAGAAAACTACTGGTAGCACTTAATGCCACAGAGGTTTAAAATCCTGTAGTGCACACATGGTACCTCTACTTCAGAAGGAACCTGTGCAGTCCCACCTGAGGTTTGCCAACGGACATCAGACTGGTTTAGGATATGATAAGGAGGTGCTGTAGTCAGATGAAACCAAAATCAAGCTGTTTGGCATTAATACAATTCAATGTGTTTTGAGAAAGAGAAATGCTGTCTATCATCCCAAGAACACCCTCCTTACCATCATGCATGAAAGTGGTATCATTATGGTTTGAGGGTGTTTGTCTGGCCAAGGCCAACTTCACATCGTCAACGAATGGATGGAGGGAGACATATACACTGTGTGCCGAATTATTAGGCAAACAAGTTTTTTGACAATATCGTCCATTTTATACATATTGTCCGCCACCACCCTTTATGGACATGAACACCTATTGGATTTAAGCATTCCAGGTCATTCATATTGGTATAATAAGAGACTGTGTGAACGAAGGAGCCCAATACCCTATATCAGGGCAAAATTAATGTGCATAATTATTAGGCAACTTTGTTTTCCTCTCAGAAAATGAGCCACAAAAGAGATCTAACAAACTCTGTAAAGACTATAAACAATTTTGAAGTCTTCTAGAAGGGTGTGGCTGTCTTGAAATATTGGTCACATCCATCTAATGCACCGTTACAAGCCATCAGTGTCACATGCCATGTGCCCACAAAGTAACTGCCAGATTGAGAAGAATTGAAGATGAAACTACCACAAATCTATTACCCTGCAGTGCTGTTATATTCCAGAACTGAAACCTACATCGAGTGTCCACAAGAACATTGTATTCAGCACTGAGACATTGCCAAGGTAAAACAAGTTGAAACCTGAAGACCACTCAACAAGAAACTTAAGTCAAAACTGGGTCAAGAAATGTCTTTAGACAGTTTTTTCAATGGTTTTATGAACTAGTGAAAGTGACTGTTAATGGACCAGGTTGATGAGCCTATGGCTAGATCAGTGATGTGCACACTCAGATCAGTTCCCGAGTTCCACTCAAATACCAGCAGATTACTGCATAAATACCATTGTCTTCGTAAATGATGCGATTTTCTCCCTCTAAAAGATCCATCCATGGGTTCATCCACCCTGTCTGTCAAGAGTCACTTTCCCACATCCATAATACCTTTGAAAACTCTGTCCCCAGGTATTTTTGACCCAGTCCTGCTTTAATTAACTTGTTGAATGGTTGTCTGGTGTCATCCTATCTTAGCTTGGCCATGTCTCTGAGCGCTCAATACCCTGTTCTTTTGGACACTCAGTTTTGGTTTCTGTTCTGGAATATGATAGGACTGCAGGGTAATATTTTTTTTGCAGCTTCACGTTAAATTCTTCTCAATCTTTGGCAGTGACATTTCTTACGAGACTGATGACTTTCTAACGGTGCATCTGATAGTTCTGTGCGAACGTGACCAACATCTTGCTAATTTAAAGACAGCCACATCCCTCTAGAACACTTCAAAATTGTTTATAGACATTTTAGAGTTTGTTAGATCTGTTTTGTGGCCCATTTTCCTAGACGAAAACAAATTTGCCTAATAATTATGCACACCTGATATAAGGTGTTGGGCACCTTCGAATACATCCCCATTTTATAATACAAATATGCATGACCTGGAATGCTTAAATTCAATAGGTTTTCATGTTCATATAGATTGCTGTTGCAAAATATGCTTAAAAAAGACAATATGGTCAAAAAACACGTTTGCCTAATAATTCTGCACACAGTGTAATGTGCAATCATGAGTGCAAACGTCCTTCCCTCCACCACTACACTGAAGGTGGGCCATTTTTGGATCTCCCAACATGACAACAATACACAACATACAGTCAAAGCAACGAAGGAGTGGCTCAATAAGAAGCATATTAAAGTCGTGAAGTGGCCTAGACAGTCTCCAAATATTAACCCTATAGTAATTCTATGGAGGGAACTGAACCTCCCATTTGGCAAGCTACAGCCACAAACTATTAATGTTTTAGAGATAATCTGCAAAGCAAAATGGGCAAAAATCTTTTCTACTATATGCACAAATATTGTCATCAACTAAAATAAGCATCTGACCTCAGTGCTAGACAACTAGGGCTTTGTCACAAAGCACTTTATCTTCTTTAGCTAGAGGGTTCAAATACTTATTTGCCTTGAGTAAATACAAATAAATTAAAATATATTATTTTAAGTTATTTTCTGGAATTTCTTTTTGATATTTTGTCTCTCCATGTTTGAATACATATTATCATAAATTTATAGACTGATCATGTCTTTATTAGTGGGCAACCCGGCAAAATCAGCAAGGGATCAAATACATATTGGAGTCACTGTATCTGATGCTTTCCTACAAGACCTCTTGAAGACATTTTCACTTTACAATTACATTGCTCTTAACAATCGTTTTTGTAGAGAGCAGCATATAAACGGCATGCAAGGCATAACATCTAGAATAGTGTAGGAAAGTTTTGATGATTAAAGTGAATTTTGTCAAGGACGGGAAGTAACTCATTGAGTCCCAAGCCCCTGCAAAAAAATGCCTGCTAAATACCTAAGCCCTTTTTGGGTAAAGGTGCCCTCAGCCTATAAAAACCTAAATATCTCAGCTTCTGAAACACATAAAAAGCATTAAATAAGTTGCATTTCAAAGGTTAAACCCCCATCTTGCATTAGAATGTGTCGATTCAGCTCTAACATACCACATTTTTTATTAAAAATCTCAAATCTCAAGAGCCTGAATGCTGCGTCCATGCACTTCAGGCGCCTGGGCCAATGTTGCTCTACGCAACATTCAGCATCAATGGGTTAAAAACTTAACTCCTCACTACCTACTTACTGAATACATTTTAAAGCAGGGCGACAATATTTTTTTTTTGTCTTTATACAGCCCCTTGAATTGTCTCTCTTGGAGTACTACAGGGAAATGTGCCACGTCAAAACTAATTCTGTAGCACCTCTCACGCTCTTACAAGTTCATGAACCATTGAAATGATTTTGGAATTGTTACATTCTATAAGGTTGAAGTAACTTCTTAGTGTTGCTTCCACAGATTTCAGCATGAACATTTCCCTCAAGGGGTGCTGTGAAATGAAATTCTGATTGAAATAAGCTCTCCTCAGTCAGTGCCTCTCTGGGGCGTTTGCGTGTGTGTGTGTATGTGGGGACTGATTCACTCGTCATAGCCGCATCTGCTCTTCTTTCTGGAAGAGGAATTTATTGTGTGTGTGCTAGTGCGTGCATGCATGTGTGAGCATGTGTGCGTGAGTGTGACTGCACTCTGTGGACGGAATAAGGACAGACCAATAACAAAAAACTTGCTTAATCTCTACAATATCAATCCGGAGAAGGGGATGCCATCTACGCATATGCGCATCAGGCTTGTACGAAATTCCGAATGGAAAGAATTTCAATTCAAAATAATGCCATAATACGAACACTAGGTGGTGCCATTACCCTGAATTTCTTTGAATTTAATCTACACCACCCATTGAAAGTACATAGAACACCACCACCTAGTGTTCGTATTATGGCATTACTTTGAATTGAAATTCTTTCCATTCGGAATTTCGTTCAAGCCTGATGCGCATGTCCTAAGACAGTGGTTCCCACATGTATTTTTAACCCCCTCCCATATAGCACATTGTGCTATAGGTTTAAATGTATGCAAGGACGGCCTTCTCTCCGCGGCCCTTCTCTCCGCGACCATCCTGCAAGACGTTGAAATTGCCCATGTCCAATTGCCCAATTGCTCATATCCATCCTGATCCTGTCTACCAGTGTAATGGTCCTGCCGTGGCTTGAGTGGCAGGGCACTGTACTGCTGCACCGGGGACCTGGGTTCGATTCTAGCCCTAGGTCATTTCCTGATCTTCCCCCATCTCTCTCCCACTCGCTTCCTGTCACCATCTCAGACTGTCCTGGCAATAAAGGCATAAAAGTCCCTAAAAATATTTTTAAAAAATGAACACCAGTGTAATGTATTGCATGGGGCTTAATGCATCAGCTCGGTCCTTACTGGTTGCTGTGAAATAACGTCCACCATTACTTGCCTCTGTAATGTTTCTTCTGTGGTGAGATACAAATACAAGTATTCAAATGTCTATGTGTGTGTGTGTGTGTGTGTATGTGCGTGTGTGTTTGTGTGTGTGTGTGTGTGTGTGTGTGTGTGTGTGTGTGTATGTGCGTGTGTGTTCAGTCGGATCCACATCACCAAGGCCACACTGAACTACCTGAATGGAGACTACGATGTGGAGCCTGGAAATGGGGGCGAGAGGAACGTCTACCTGAAGAAGCACAATATCGAAACCTACCTCATAGTGGGCTGTAGCCAGAAAAGGGTACGGTAAAAAAAATCCTCTCTCTCTCACTCTCTCTCTCTTCTCTCTCACACTTATAGTCTCACTTCCACTCTCTGTCATCTCACGTTTTTATAACCTCATTCATGCACTCATTCCTTTATGCATTCATTCATACTGTATATATTCAACGCTCCATTACTGCGTAACTCACTCACTCACTCATTGCTTAATTTTTTCACTCACTCATTCATTGCTTATTATTTCACTCACTCACTCACTCACTCACTCACTCACTCACTCACTCACTCACTCACTCACTCACTCACTCACTGCTTAATTCTTTCACTCACTCACTGACTCGTTCACTTACTTATTGAGTAGTTGAAACAGTTAGGCAGTGTACAAGTGAGCGAGTGAGTGTATGGTTGTGTTCCATGCCACTTCAACCCAGGCTGTAGGAATGATTGAGTCATGTTCACAGACAGCAACACTCTCTCTGGCTTTTCAGAGTCTAATTTTATACAGCACCCTCAAGCAATACTTAAGGCTACATTCTGCCCACTGTTTTTGGGTTTTCCTGAACCCATCTCTCTCGCTTGCTCTCCCATACACTCTCACTCTTACTTTCTGTCTCCCCTCTCGCTCTCTCTGTGTCTCCCTCTCTCTCTCGTGCTTTCTGTGTCTCCCTTTCTCTCTCTCTCTCTCTCTCTCTCTCTCTCTCTCTCTCTCTCTCTCTCTCTCTCTCTCTCTCTCTCTCTCTCTCTCTCTGTGTCTCCCTTTCTCTCTCTCTCTCTCTCTCTCTCTCTCTCTCTCTCTCTCTCTCTCTCTCTCTCTCTCTCTCTCTCTCTCTCTGCATGCATGCCTCGCCTCACTAACTGCACCTGCTCCATGGCCAGTCCTGCCCTGCTTAGAGTAACTGACAGAAATCCATTTCATGCTATCCTGGCATCCATTTATAAACAGCCTGGCCTTCTCTGAAGACTGAAGCCAGGGCAGCAATATGTACGCTACGCTAACATCTTTTTTTAACCTCCCCACCACCATTCTACAGTCAGCGCACATTACATGACCTTCCATGGGCAAACTCGAATAAACTGTGACTCTTGTGCGTGTCGGCGGCGTCTTCTCTGCCTCTCTGACTTCGTCTGGTTCCTTTCTCCCGTGACTTCTTTTTGAAGACCTCTTTTAGCCATTTTTTTCTTTTGTCATTCCATTCCATTTTGGGAAAAAGAAGCTTTAGAGATCAAAATGCCACTTTTCAGAATCGCTGCCGTCTCACGTGCTCTGCCCATCCGTTGAGCTGCTTTTAGTAACCTCTCTTGTGTCGGCGTCTGTGCTTAGTAACATCTCTGTTTCTGTTTTTTCCCCTTACTTATAGTGTCATGCTTGTTGCACACTGGTTGCATTTGTGGCAAAGCCATTTCTGCCTGTCTCTGGTGACTGGCTAGACATCTGTCTGATATTTGTGGCTGGGACAGACAGACAAAGGTGTACTGTCTCACTGAGTTTGTGTGTGCGTGTGTGTGTGTGTGTGTGTGTGTGTGTGTGTGCCACAGAAAGAGGAGAAGGCGATGATTGCCAAGATGAACCGCCAGCGCACCAACTCGGTGACCCACAACACGTCGCACTGGACGGACCGGCCCTTCTACAACCACCTGGGCACCAACCAGGTTTCCAAGGAGATGAAGAGGATGGTGAGTAGTAAGCCAGTGGTTTTCAACCTTTATGGAGCCAAGACACACGTTTGGCGAGGAGAAAATGTCAAGGCACATCACCAATTGTAAATCTAAATTTAAAAATGAAACCCCATGCCCCTACCCGTGGCCTAACGGTAGGGCACTGGGCCACTGCGCCGGCGACCTGGGTTTGATTCAAGCCCGGGTCCTTTGCCGGCCCTTCCCCGTCTCTCTCTCCTCCTCACGTCCTGTCCATATCTTCACTGCCCTGTCACACAAACAAAGGCAACCCCCCCCCATATATATATGGCAGCGATAAATATACAAATATATAAAATAAAACCCCATTGCCTATATTTGCAATGTACAGTAATTTTATAATTTTCCACGTCACACCAGATCTCTCACGACATACTAGTGTTCCCCAGCACAGTGATTGAAAAACACTGGAGTAAGCCAAAGATCTGCCTGCACATATGTTGGTATGTACGGTAATTGGAAAACAAGTGCCTAATGTCTGTGAAATTGTTTCACTTGGTGCGCCAAGCCGCCAACTCAAAAAAAGTAGAATACATCTAACTGTACATGTGTTAATATGGGTGTACTATATGCCCATACATGCACACATACACATAGACTCACCTACGCACACACAGTACTTAATTATACAAACAAATGCAATCCCTTACGCACATGCATGTACGCTTACACCTACACAGTACACACACACACACACACACAACTACTCATACTGAAGTACACATGCACACACGAGGAGTGGAAATTAACCAAGCAGTCAAGCAGCCCTAAGCAGTTCTAAGCAGTGCCAAGCAAAAATTAGGTCATGATTTACTACACAAAAGTTTGCAGTAATAGAAGCAATATTTTTTTACAATGCACAACTTGTATAAAGCCTATTCAGTGTGGATCTTCCATATGACTAGCCTAACAGTAGGTGCACAATGGAGGTCTGCCACAATTACTTTTCCATAAATGTTGCTTTTGTGTCTTTTTTTAGCGTGTTTGTGATCTTGTGAAACACTGTGTCAGCTGAGGTGTTTTTTCGCAAGTCAAGTTGAAGGTGTTGACAAAGCTTTAAAGAAAGTATCGGCCGCCATAATGGGTGTTTTTCTGGCAGAGTACACCTTGTTCCACTGCCTCCCTCCCTCCTCCCTCCTCCCATCGTTCTGTCCTCGTCTCTCTTTCCACTCGTCCACTCTCACCTTTCTTCTCTTTTTGTCATCCTCTGTTGGTCTCTGCCTTCGTGTGGCTCATTGTTTCTCTTTCTTTCTCTTCTCTCTTGTGTATTCTTTATCTTCCTTCCTTTCCTCCTCTACCCTATAACCGTTCCCTCTTGACTTCTCTCCGTCTCTCCGTCTCTCCGTCTCTCCGTCTCTCCTTCTACTTCTCTCCTTCTCTCCTCCTTCTCTCCTCTTCTCCTTCTATCCTTCTCTTTCTCTCCTTCTCTCTCTCTCTCTCTCTCTCTCTCTCTCTCTCTCTCTCTCTCTCTCTCTCTCTCTCTCTCTCTCTCTCTCTCTCCCTGTGCCAAGGGCCCTAGGCAGTGCCTGCTCAGATTAAGTAAAAGTATGATTGCCTCCAAAGGCATGCACAGGGATTTTTAATTAGGCAGAAGGGACGCCCCAATTAGGCCCCCACTCCTCCTGAGGCCCCGCTGGGACCCCCCTCCTCTTCCTCTCCTCCTTTACCTTCTCTGTATCTCTCTTTCCTTCCATCCTGTATCACTCCTCTCC
>NC_085869.1:49550696-49560696 GCF_034702125.1 Engraulis encrasicolus
GCTCTTTTAATCATGATTTAGACAGAAGTTAATAGCCTAAAAGCCTCTTTCATTCCCTTCCTTTTAGTTTACTTGGAGTTGCTAAAAATGTACATTTCTGGAAATTTAAAATGGCGGACGAAAAGTGTGGATGAAAAGTGTATTTTTCCCAGTCATAATGAATGAATTTGATGATGGTGAAGTATTTGTGAAAAAGGTAACATTTGTCAATGGACAGCATGAATTATGGGGGAAAAACTACTAATTACACATTATTATTACACAGTACACCTTTAAAACAGATGCTGTCTGATTTCTTAATGTATGAACAATTTGATCAGAAAGGCATGTCTCGGTTTTAGCAACAAGAAGCCAATCAGCCACTTGTTAGATTCCAGTTGAAGATTATTTGCCTGGAACGAGAGAGATAATCCCGAGAACCGTTTCAATTTGCTGAAACCAATTTAAATAGAGTAGTAATCTTTTACTACGGCCACCTAAATATCAGTTTTCCATCTGCTCCTGTGATGAAGTGGAAAGATAAAGTGTGTGACTCAACGAGTGTGACCCCTTGGTCTTTTTTCCCATTACTTATCCACTTTTAAGCACCCTGTTGCTGCCTTTTGTCTGCATTCGTGCCTATATGTGATGTCTCTCGCAGTACACCTCTGTTGATGTATCTTTGTATCTCTGCACACCCTTTCTACGCATGTGTCCCATTCTGTTTCTCACTGTCTTTCTCTCTGTCTTTTGTTTGTCTTATTTTATTTGTCTCTCTCTGTCTCTCTTTATTTATCGGTTTCTGGGTTCTCTCTCTCTCTCTCTCTCTCTCTCTCTCTCTCTCTCTCTCTCTCTCTCTCTCTCTCTCTCTCTCTCTCTCTCTCTCTCTCTCTCTCTCTCTCTCTCTCTCTGTCTGTCTGATTATCTGTCTCTCTTTTTCCCTCCAATTTTCACTCTGTGTCTGTCTCTTCCCCACTGTCATGGTTCCTCTCTCTTTCTCTCTCTCTCTCTCTCTCTCTCTCTCTCTCTCTCTCTCTCTCTCTCTCTCTCTCTATCTCTCCCTCTCCTCAGTTCCCTTTCCTTGTCTCTGCTCTCTGTTCCCTCTCCTCTGTCCCCTCCTGTACTGCTTCCACCCAGGCAGGCAGGCAGGCAGGCAGGGATGAGTTATGAGGTCTCTGGTCTGGTCTGTGCCTTGGGCCTCCGCGTGGCCATTTATCAAAGCGCTCTTCTCTTCTCCTCTTATCTCACCGTGCCATTGCCACTCGCCGGCTGGGAACTCACCCTGCCTTCTGTTTACAGTGTGACCACTTTGTGTTGTCGCCATGGTAGCGTGATCTCTCTAACTCTCTCTCTCTCTCTCTCTCGTTCTCTCTCTTTCTCTCTCTCTCAAGAATGAATGGTTATGCACTGCGTTTCTGTGGTCTTAAAGTATTTTTTATTTCTTTTTAAAAATAGTATAACTGGCTCTGCGCATTACAGGGTTATGTAAGATGTTCAGATTAAGTTTGCTACAATGTAACACGTATTCTACTCCAGGTGTCTGGTTTATCAGTGTCGTCTGCCTACTGTTTACTTTAGACTTCATAATGGCACTTCTATTAATGGCCTGTCTTACTGCTGGTCCACCAGAGGAGGGCACTGTTGCTCCACTGCTCTCGTCAGCAATGCAATGTGTCTTGTTTTGCCACACATTCACCAAACGCACGTCGGTTGGTGTGAAGTCAGTGTTATTGAGGAAATGTTGGAGGACGGCACAATTGTCAACTGCCATCCTGTCCTCATCAAGTGCTTTCTCTTCCTCTGTTCCTTTTGTCTCTCCAGGGCTTTGAAGATCCCAAGGACAAGTAAGTACAACAACAAACAATCTCCCCTGTCCCCTTCACTTTCCCTCTTCCTCTTTCTTCGTTCCGACTTTGTGTCCCCCCGTCCCTGGTCACCTTTCCTTCAGTCGATACCTGTTAGAATGCGGCTCGTGTTGTGTTTGTGCGTGTGTATGACAGGCGCCACGCCATGCCTGCCTCGGCAGCAGAATGCGTACAAACATTCCCAGCATCTCTGTTGAAATAAACAACAATGGCACCTCCTTCAATGTCCTGTTGGGGCTGTTTCATTTTCGCAAAGGACTACTGTATGTGTGATGTGCAGTTGCATGACAGTAATTGTGCTGGTCCTTGAAGGAGCAAGGAGACAACATACTAGTGTGCTCTTTTGGGGCAGTGCAACTGTCATAGTGCATGTTTCAGGCCCATCACAACATCTCTCCTAACTAAACACAAAAGCTCTGGTACACTACCGAGTACTGCGTAGTGCGTCAGCCAAAGCGACATGCATCCTACCTACATGGTGAATGTGTTAACATTTTGGAAATATTTTGTAGTCCCTGAGAAATTAGTTTGTCACAGGTCATCATAGGGTCATACCATGTCAATTACCATGCCTTCCCGAAGTGACCCTCTTCGATTTGTCTCACACACTGGTACCGTTTGAATTGATACCAAGTGAAAGAATATCAAACTTTAGCATCCTACTTCTAATGGTTTTGGAGAAGAGGCCCTCCATAGTTTGGGTGCAATGCCCACCTTTCAAGCCCAGGTATTGCATACAATAGGTTTGAGCACCTCTAGCTTCAGGTTGAAGACACATACAGGCCTTGTAATGGTCATGTCCTGTAAGTCTAACCCTGATGACTGTCATTTGGCATCGAAAGGTATATGCAAGTGAAAAATGAGGAAAATCGAAGAGAAGGGTCATCTGGGGAGATAATAGGGAATCCTGTGAATTGACATGGACTGAGAGAGTTCCTCTCTCTCTCTCTCTCTCTCTCTCTCTCTCTCTCTCTCTCTCTCTTAAGCCATGTCATTCCCATCATACTGCCTGCCAGTCCACCACCCTGCCTGTCTGCCAGGCAGTCTGTTTATCTGTCACTCGTCCCTGTGCATCTGTGGCGGTAGGTGACTCTGCTATGTTGCTCCGGCTCTGGCCCGCACCTGTGCCCTGTGGTTGGCCGTATCCGCTCCCGTGCCTTGGATAGAGAATTGGCTCGAATAGACCAGACGCCAGACTTGATCGACACCGGTGACGGAAGTAATTGATTTTGTATTGAGTCGCTGGCGACAGAGGAGACAAAAAGCGATTTGGGCGTCTGCAGGCGTTTTGAGCGACAGTTTGTAGTTGGACTTCAGTGAACATTAAGCAAATCAGCTATGATGCGGTTCGGCGACAACTGCCACAGCCAATTGGTGTGTTTGAATGCTTGCATTCTCCTTCTAACGGGCATGCTCTGTCACTCCTGTTGCTCTTGCTACATAGTCCAGCTATTCCGTGTCGCTTCTTCTTGTCGCCGCCGGTGTGTGTGTTCACGCGGCCAGCCAGCCAGCCATCTGGATCAGTGTCAACAGGCCAACAGGAGCTGCCACAGCTGACACTCGGCAATTAGCTCAAGGGCACCAGGACAGGGAGGATGATCGTCCTCATCAGCCAAATCACAACCATCAGGGTAGGCTTGATTGAAGTGTGAGGAGAGAGAGAGAGAAAGAGGACAGGCGACCTATGGACTATAGTAATTGCAGGGACGTCATGATTGACCGAGGAGTTTTACATTATGTTCATGCAGCAAAAATATGTTCATACAGGGTTGTGATTCGTTTGGAGTTCAACAATTCTCCACTTGACTGTAGAATGAGCAAGTGACCTATGGGATCTCGATTGCAGTGCTGCCACTATCACTGACCAAACTCGTTGAACTCGTTGATTTCCATTATCTATATAGCAAAAATGAAGCTCATACAAGGGTTGTGGTTCTTTTTCTCTTTAAACAGTATGTGTGCTAATCAATGCAGTCACTCTATACCGGACTGCACTGTAGAGAAATGAGGAACCACCTGGGGAATACAGTAATTGCATCATTGACCAAACTCTCAGTGATTTTACATTTGTCCATGCAGCAAGAATAAGCTCATATACAGTATTGTGACTCCTTTTTAGCTTCAACACAGTAAATGCAACCACTCTCTACTTGATTAAGGCATAGAGAGGGGATGAGCGGCCCATGGACCCCCATTGCAGCGACACTACTAGAATTGACCACACTGAACGCTGTGATTTATGTGTTTATGCAGCATAATACGGTTCATACAGGAGCGGTGTTTTCCTGATATTACTTCAATAGTGTATGTTAATGCAGCCATTCTATTGAAGTGTAGATGGGGGACGAATGACCTATGGACCTTAATGGCAGTGCCATCACCATGGACCCAACTCAATGATTTACATTTGTATATGCAGCAAATATCATTCAAACAGGAGTTGTGTTTTTGTATTTTTACTTCAACACATTGTTCATGTTAATGCGACCACTCTTTTGCCCCCCCCCCCCCCCCCCAACAATATCTGTCTAGAATTAAATAGTTGATGCCTAAGTGTAGGTGCCTTTTATGTGCGGTCTTCTTTGTGAGTGTAATTAGACGTGTTGCTTTTGACGTAAACTCTCCAAATGGATTTACTCTGCTCAATCAAGTTGCCCTTGATGTGTTTTTCATCTGTTTTGACTTGAAAGTGAATGGGTGATTAATGTGGCATTGAACCATTGATGATTGCTCTCTGCAGTGAATGTGGCATGACGGTGATCGCAATTAAGTGCAAAATAAGTCTTTGCTCTGCTTTCGAGTCTTTTTAGTTTTTTTGGCCTGGGTTTGGGGCTCGGCTTAGTTAAGCTTTGAGTTCCTTTTTGGTTTTGTCTTGCTATCATTTGGTGCTGGGAATGTTTGGTTACGTCTGGTGAAAATTTGGTGGCGGGGAATTGTTTTTAGTGATGCATGCACTCTTGTTGCTACCATAGTTTATACTGGAGAATGTTAACATGTAGCTGCCACAACCATTTGGCAAGCTTTTTAGATGCGTCCCAGCATCTCTATAAGAGGGTCTGTCTGTCCGTCCGTCCGTCCGTCCGTCCGTCTGAAACACATTCCTTGAAACGCATTCCTTCAATTGTTCCTTCCTGTGGCCACAAGGCGGCAGAGTTGGCATTTTGGACCGGAGCGAATGCGTGCAAGCCAAAACGGCCACAAGGCGGCAGAGTAGGCATTTTGGACCGGAGCGAATGCGTGCAAGCCAAAACGTAGGCCATATGATATGTTACCAAACCGGCAAGACTGATTGCATTGTGAGATAACTGAGGGGGCCATTGAATTTTCGGCGTTTTGCGTTTGGACAATGGGAGGCAACTTTATTTTGGTTCGTCAGAGACTCGCGGAAATGACGATTTAGAAGTCGGCAGGCAGTATTTCACACAGATGTTTGTGCTCGGATAGAGGGGCGTTTGCACGACATGGAACCGTAATTAGTTGACAGGCGACCCACAGCGCATACAGCTCTTCCTCTAAACGGGGACCTGTAACATTTGGTTAGCTTTTCTCCTTTCATAATATTCACATTTTCCTTTCTGCTTGTATCGAGGGCGTTTGCATTGCATAACGCTCCACGACATGGAACTGTAATTAGTTGACAGCCCGCAGCGCCTCTAAACGTGGACTTTTTTTTTCTTTCATAACATTTCACATTTCCTCCGCTTTTGTCCAGTCCACAAAATCGGGTTCAGGCGTCTGTGTGTAGCCTACGAAAAAGGGAGGCTGCCTTTCAATATTCCCAGCGAGTTTACTTCTGCCTTTTCAGTGAGTAGCTTAGTCAGTGTGCGCTGCGCTCTGAAACATGGTGCTAGACAGCTGGGCCATTTGACATACGGTGTGTTACTCGTAGGCTACAAAGGGAGGTTCTTTCGTTGGCGGGCTACCCCACAGGTGCTTTCCGTTGCGCTCAGAGAGAGCACGGGAGAGAACGCGTCTTTCGTAATTGCTTTGCAGTCGTGTGAATTTGGTTAACTCCGGCACGGAAGCTCACTGCTTTGTGCCTTGACGGTGAAGCTGATATTGAAAAATAAGCGCATATCACCTAAAGGGTGAACCCATAAGCGCATGATTGACCCAAATGGTTTTATTTATTTATTATTTGTCGATGTTTACATTCTTTCCCACATGCACATGATGCTGAAATGGCGTGATACTAAAGGTTGATACCAATAAATATCTGGTATTTTGTATTGTAGCCTAGGCCTACTTGATCTATGTGAAATTTGAAATCATATGGTTATTGTCCAAATCCAAGAATGATAAGCTTATTATAGCCTAAACTGCAAAAAATAAAGCCATGTCTCGCCATTTTGTTGCCTGCCATATTATTTGCAGTTTCCATGGGCAATATGACCAATAAACAAAAAGTACATCCTTAGGGGGGCGTTGACAGGTTAGGAGGAAGCCAGGGGGGGCGTTTGGGGGGGAAAATGGCATAGTTGGAACTGGCATAGAGGGACGCATCTGTTGTCCGCCTGTCGGCCTTGTTACTTACTCGACCACAACTGGCAATTCAGCATCCGTGACAGAGACAGAGCAGCAGTAAGTAGTAGAGAACGAAACCAGCGTTGTTGTTGTCTTGTCCTTTGTTATCTAGACATTTCGGTTTCAGAAACACGCAGGAGAACCTGAACCCGGAGGACGAGGTGGATGAGTTCCTCGGCCGCGCCATCGACGCCCGCAGCATCGACCGCCTGCGCTCCGAACACGTCAAGAAGTTCTTGCTCACCTTCCGAGAACCAGACCTGGAGAAGAAGGTAAAACAAATGCACTGCAATGGCACGAAACCAAACGCACACATCCCATCCCTTCTTGTTTTTGGGCAGAAGTTCCTGCTTACCTTCCGAGAACCAGGCTTGAGTTTCTTGGCAACGTCATTGCTAACTAAGTTAGCACCTTAATTGGTTGCAATGCAATTTCCCATCGGGAAGTTGCTAACTGTTTAGCAATAATGCTTTCGAGAAACAGGGTCCGGATCTGAAGAAGGTAAATAACAAATACAAAGAATCAGGGAAGCTCACGGAGGGAACAAAAAGCCCAGTTGTCCCGGGACCAGGGAGGAGGGTGAGGTACAATATGGTCTTCATTATTCAAAGTAACGTCCCTGTGCACAACCACTTGTCCAGGTGCTGGTGATGTGCAGTAAGAGTAATCCAAGTAAATGAAGGATGAATCACCGCACACTGGTATCTTTTGCTGGTAGTTTATTTGGTGGTCTTCATTACATTGCATGTACTGGATGGGGTGCCTTTTCAGATTACGTTGTCCTGGACGCAGCCAAAGCTGTCAGAGGCCCTGCTCACAGTACAAACACAACACAACCACACACACGCAAGGACCTCCATTTCTTATTAGCAAGGGGACAGCAAGACTGTCACAACGGTGCGTGATGATTTACCCCTCCCACTATTCGTTTACTGACATATTTTAATCCAGTCCGAATCGGCTATTTCTATTACCGACGTTCAGAGATGAAATCACATTCCCCATATCCATACATAAAACTAGCCCTTTCCGAATAGTCTAGTCGTGATTTCATGAACCCGGAAATGTTGAGTACCCTAAAGTTTTATTGCAGAAATATCATCTATGGGCCTAATGGATAGAATTTAGCTTGGTTGCCCAAAGTTGCACTTTGAGCAATTTGCATAATTAGCATAAATATATTGTTAAGGTAAGACTACTACAGGTGAATAGGCAAAAAAAATAAAATAATAGGTATCACTATGAAACTTTCTCAGTTGATTACTGATGATGAGAGAAGAAAAAAATGTATTGGATGTTTTTTGTATTTTGATGTTTAGATATGCAAATGAGGGCATACATTATCAATTATGCGCTAATTTGCATACGCACCAAATCACTTTCATAAGGTGAACTCTGGCTCAAAATAACTTTTATGTGGGTGAAATATGTATATTTGAGCGTTGAGATGGTGAAAACCTTCTGAGGCAGTGGTTCTCAAAGTGGGGCCTGGGACCCCTGGGGGGCTGCCAGGGGCCCCACGGCAGGCTGGCAGGAAAAATATGGCAAAATAAGATGAATAGCCTAATAAATTGAATAACTAAAGTAAGCCAAAATAAACCAAAAATAAGCTAAACTATTCTAGTGGAATAATTCTCTTCCTTACAATGTTTATGTACTATGCTGTCTGTAGTACTTGAATGGGTTTAGAAATGCACCAATTTCATCGAGTTGTGAAACCTGGTGCACAAAAATATTGTGGCACGGGTGCCGCACGGCCCATGTTAGGGGACCTTGGCTGGAATCTAGCGGTATATGGGGAGCCTTGTCATGGTAAAGTTTGGGAACCCCTTCTATGAGGAACCTGGTCAAGAGGGAGTTCTGACCTGGATACATGACCCGATATGTAGGCCTATACATATAAGATATGTAGGCCTATACATATAAGATATGTATTAATTACATACAGCGTGTAGCACACACATACATTCAGTGTAGCAGAACTATATACAGTATGTCTGTGTACACAAACACAAAATAACTATACAAGAGAAATGTACTGTTCTGAGGAAAGGCTTTAAGGCCTAAAATAGCACATAAGTTTTTGGAACAAAATATGATTGTAGCAGACTTTCACTATACAACATGCAGAATAACTACAGTATGCACACACACACAAACGCACACACACGCACACACACACACACACACACACACACACACACACACACACACACACACACACACACACACACACACACACACACACACACACACACGGGTGACTCTAAACAACTCTCCATTGACCTTAACAGTGACAAAAGTTATCTGGAGGTTTATGTCACCTTCATATGGTAAACCCATGGCTCCAAATATATTTGTTCTGTGGGTAAAGCATATGCACTTGGTGGTTGAGTTGGTGAAAACCTTTTGAGGGACCTGGTCAAGAGGTAGTGTTAGTGTTAGCTAGATGGATGAATTAAATGTTCCATGCCAAACAGCCTTACACATACAGCACAGTGAACAAATCCAAAAGAGCCAACATCACACAAAATAACATGCGCATTAGGCCAGTGATTGCTGCAGGATACACATGTGCTGAGGAAAATACCGTGAAAGTATGGGGATGGTGAATGCTATGTGGTTTTTCCTAAATATGTGTGTGCATATACAGTGGTATACAATAATTTAATGATCGGGCACCCCTTTTGAAAAACATTATTGGTTTGTCTGTTGATAGTTTGTTAAAGCAATTTCGTGTTAGCATTATGTTAAACAGTATGGAAAGAACAACATTTCAGATGTGAAATCACTTTTATGGGCCCAGCAGAATCAATTGTACATGTAGCCTAAATATTCTAGTAATATTTTTTGCTAATGCAATGGGCTGTGGATGGTTCTATAAGCAGACAAGTCCCAGAAGTCTGGCAATTTGAGGTGGATAGTCAATGGTAAAAATACTGTCAGCATTCTTGTCTTCCTTCCATTTGTTTTATTTTTTTAAGACAGGGATGACTATTCCACAATGTACTTTTGCTCCTACATGAAATACTGGGTGGATTTTGAACAGTGCTTACAACCTTTGCTCTACAGAAGTCTCTAACCCAGCCATGGCTTTACTTCAACTGTGCAATTGTGTGACTATTGAGCATTCTTTTGAAGAATCTTCTGGAGTTTCAGAGGAGTTAATGAGGTCATCTACTTAAATAAGGTTTATCATACCTAGCAATTCAGCCTCTTAACACAATCCTTCTGCCCAATTCCATTGAGCACAGGTATGATTTACAAAAACTACACCACAAAAACCATTACTGGTTTTCAGCTTTTGTATTATGTTTCTGACTAGAGTAGCACAATATAAACCTCCAGATAACTTTTGTCAGTGTTAAGGAGAGTTGTTTAGAGTCACCCATGCAGTGTGTGTGTGTGTGTGTGTGTGTGTGTGTGTGTGTGTGTGTGTGTGTGTGTGTGTGTGTGTGTGTGTGTGTGTGTGTGTGTGTGTGTGTGTGTGTGTGTACTGTAGTTATTCTGCATGTTGTATACTGAAAGTCTGCTACAATCATATTTTGTTTCAAAAACTTATACAGTATGTGCTATTTCAGGCGTTAAATCCTTTCCTCAAACCAGTAAATTACTCTTGTATAGTTATTTTG